>NC_056726.1:423389196-423489196 GCF_019279795.1 Protopterus annectens | reverse complement strand
ATGATGCATGCTATCCGCTTGCAGAAATGATGTTCTATGGCATTTCTTCCTAAAAACATTGGTATTGTAAAAACTACCTTCACGGGTTATAGTGACATCTAAAAAATCGATGGATTTGTTCGAATAATCCATCGTAAATTTGAGGAAACAATTCAACCCATTAACATGTTCAAGGAAGGAACTCAATTCGGCACCTGTTCCCTAGATAGCTGTAGTGCAATTTCCAGACATATGCTGCAGTTTAATCAACATACTTTTATGTTTCAAGTGTTACATGTCCAGAGAGAGAATCTAAGGGGGGGGGACCTAGTTAATCAAACTGAATTATCAGAGACCGAGTGGATTCTACGTCTTGCTGCTCACAGGGGGAGAGGTCTTAATGACTCCGTCCCTTTGAGACCATACTTGAAGAATAGATCCATTAAATGATAGATTCTATTTGATGTTTAGTGCTTGATATATGTATAGTATCGATTTAAGTATATATTTTAATTATTTTAAAGGGTCAATATATCTATTCAGGCTAGTATTGGCATGATGTTATATACAGGATTCAATATAAATATCATTTAGAATTTGACAGTTAGGTATAGTGTGCCTCCTACAGTTTGAATAGTTAAACGGCAGACTGGCAATAGATTTATGTAGTATATTATGATAGTATTGTAGGGTCTGCCTGGGCGTTTTATCATTCTATAATGGTTTTAATGTGGGTACCATTTGGGATTGATTATGCGATATGATGCGCTACTGAGAGTCTCTAAATGGTAGGCTAATATTGGAATTCTTCTAGTATGAAATGATAGTACTACAAGGGCTATTTGGGAATGTTTTATTTTATCTCGTTTTACAATGTATTTTTAAGTGAATATCCACGTATATATGTTGTGTTTTTTGATAGGAATTCTATTTTTGCTATTTTTTAACAATGCTTAGTTTGATATGTTTATTGTGCTCGTAAATGATTTACGGAAGATCTTTTGCTGCTTCATTTGAGTGTATGGCTCTTTAATTTACAAGGGAAATGATGTCATTAGATTAGGAAGTGATGTGTTTTAAATCTGTTATATAATGATGCAAGATAACTGTTTGTTTGTAACGTCTGATGAAGCAGGGACACCTGTGAAAGCGCTAACGTCAATAAAGGAAAATATTTTTGTACTATTAACATCGTGCTTCTTTTTGGAGTTTCGTTGGCTTTTGAATTACTAGAAGTGGAGTTTTGGCAGTATCTTCCAGCTGGGTTTGTTTTGCTGATATATATATATATATATATATATATATATATATGTAGATATAGATATCTGTCTATATGTAGATATAGATATCTGTCTATATATATATATAGATATCTGTCTATATATATATATAGATATCTGTCTATATATATATATATAGATATCTGTCTATATATATATATATATATATATATAGATATCTGTCTATATATATATATAGATATCTGTCTATATATATATATATAGATATCTGTCTATATATATATAGATATGTCTATATATATATATATATATATATATATATATATATATATATATACATACATACAGACAGATCTCTCTCTCTATATATATATATATATATATATATATATATATATATATAGATCTATATATATAGATCTATATATATATAGATCTATATATATATATAGATATATATATATAGATCTATCTATATATATAGATCTATCTATATATAGATCTATCTATATATAGATCTATCTATCTATAGATCTATCTATCTATAGATCTATCTATAGATCTATCTATAGATCTATCTATATATAGATCTATCTATATATAGATCTATCTATATATAGATCTATCTATATATAGATATATCTATATATAGATATATCTATATATAGATATATAGATCTATATATAGATATATCTATATATATGTATATAGATCTATATATATATATAGATCTATATATATGTATATAGATCTATATATATATATATAGATCTATATATATATATATATAGATCTATATATAGATCTATATATATATAGATCTATATGTATATCTATATATATATAGATCTATACATATATAGATCTATATATATATATATATACATATATAGATCTATATATATATATATAGATCTATACATATATAGATCTATATATATATAGATCTATATATATATAGATCTATATATATATAGATCTATATATATATATATATATATATATATATATATATATAGATCTATACACACACTATATATATATAGATCTATACACACACTATATATATATATATATATATATAGATCTATATATATAGATCTATATATATATGTAAAGATCTATAAAAATATATAAATATATATATAGATCTATATATATAGATCTATATATATATATATAGATCTATATATATATCTATATATATATATATATCTATATATATATATATATAGATCTATATATCTATATATATCTATATCTATATATATCTATATATATATCTATATATATATCTATATATATATATCTATATATATATATCTATATATATATCTATATATATATATATCTATATATATATCTATATATATATATCTATATATATATCTATATATACATATATATAAATATATATATATATATATATATATATATATATATATATATATATATATATATATATATATAGATCTATATATAGATATAGATCTATATATAGATATAAATATAGATCTATATATCTATAGATATATCTATAGATATAGATATATATAGATACACACACACAGTTATACCTACAACAAAAAAGCTAATACACCAAAAAGCTTTTAAGCATAGTAAAGAGGAATACAGGTATAGCCAAAAGAAGTCAGGGGGCTGGAGGGAGGGTAAAGTACAGTTTTGTACCTACCATAAATGTAGATGTCCGATAGGTATGCATCTGCAGTCCTAACATATGGGTTGTCCTGCCTCAGGCAGCCCTTCGGTCGGCCGGATTCCAAAGTCTGGGTCTGGCCTCGGCTGATGTCGCACTCCACCCGACGTCATAGCTGCTGTGGTATAAAGGCATCAGCAGACGCCATTTTCCTCTGTTTCTTACCCAGATGCCAGGTGCCCTCTAGGAAGGCTAAATTTTGATAAATGCAAATAATTCCAAACAGTAGACACCATAATAATTTCCCCCAGCTAGCTAAAGGAGGGGTAAGTACCCTAGGAATACCACAAAGGGGAAGGAGGGTGGGTAATCCTGACTGCAGATGCATACCTATCGGACATCTACATTTATGGTAGGTACAAAACTGTACTATATGTCCTTCAAGGATGCATCTGCAGTCCTAACATATGGGTAGAATACCATAGCCAAACTGGGGGAGGAGGCACTAAGATAAAGATGGTGTAGTCAAGATCCCTTGCAACACAGCAGTTGCAAAACCTGCTCGGGATCTGGAGTATAAAGGAAGGTTATAATGCTTGGCAAATGTATGCACGGAGCTCCAAGTAGCAGCTTCTAAAATGTCTTTGGTAGCCACTCCTCGTAGGAAGGCTGTAGTGGTGGCTGTAGCTCTTGTGGAATGAGGTCTGATATTTTCAGGAGTTGTCTTTCCATGAAAAGAGTAACAAAATCGTATGCAATTTCCTATCCATTTTGAGATTGTCTGTTTTGAAATTGCTTTTCCTTGCATTCCTGATGCATATGCTACCACAAGTTGGTCAGTTTTTCTGTTGGTCTTAGTTTTGTCCAGGTAGTAGCGTAATTGTCTGTGCACATCCAAGGTATGTAGCAGTCTTTCCCCCCTGTTCTGTGGGTTGGGGAAGAATGTAGGTAAATGAATTGCTTGGTTCAATGATACTCTGGAGACCACTTTTGGCATAAAGGTAGGGTTGGTCCTCAGAGACACTATCCTGATGGAAGATAAGGAAGGGCTGTACTGCCATTAATGCCTGTAATTCAGATACCCTTCTTGCTGAAGTAATTGCTAGCAGGAAAGCAGTTTCCAAGACAAGAACTGTAAATCTGCTGTTGCTGCCGGTTCAAAAGGGGGAAGTGTTAGCTTTTCCAGCACAAAGTTGAGATCTCATGTAGGTAAAGGTGGTTTCCTTGGAGGTTTTACGTTTTTGATTCCTCTCAAGAACTGTCTGAGTAGAGGATGAGAGAAGACAGGAGGATCCATGTTGTATTCTGCTGAGATTGCTGATGCATGAATCTTAATGGAGGAGTAGGACAGGCCATTGTGGAACAGTTCTGCTAAGTATTCCAGGATGTGTGCTATGTTTGCCAATGAGACATTTTCCCCCTTTGCTGCACTCCACATGAGGTATCTTTTCCATTTGGCTGAATAAGTTTTCCTTGTGGAGGGTCTGCGAGCCTCCAGGATAATGTCCTTAACCCTCTGAGATAAATCTGGGTTATTTTGTCTTATGCAATATTCCAAGCAGCTAGCTGCAGTGTTTTCAAGTTTGGATGTAGGATCTTGTAGTTGTTGTGTGTTAGGAGTAAGGGACATAGAGGTAGAGGCCATGCGTGTCCGAGACATGCTTCTCAGCAGCGGGTACCAATGTTGCCTCGGCCAGTCTGGAGCTATCAGGATTACCCTTGGCTGATCCTCTTTGATCTTCAGTAGGACTTTGTACATCAAAGGAAGAGGTGGGAATGCATATGCTGTCAGGTTTTTCCAGCTGAAGGAAAGGGAGTCCACCCTCCAAGCAAGTGGGTGGTATGCTCTTGTGCAGAATTTCTTCAATTGGTGGTTGTGTGGGGCGCAACAGGTCTATCTCTGGTAGTCCCCATTTCTTTGTTATGGTTTTGAAGATATCTGGATGCAGCATCCATTCGTGAGCATCCGTGGTAGTTCTGCTTAAGGTGTCTGCTAGTGAATTTTCTTTTCCTGGTACAAATCTGGCCTGAAGTTGAATGTTGAGATTCAGGGCCACATTCCACAGGTCCATTGCCATCCGGCATAGAGGACATGAGTGTGTACCTCCCTGTTTGTTGATGTACCACATGACTGTGGTATGGTCTGTCCTTATCAGCAAGTGACCTTGTTGAAGGAATGGTCGGAATGCCTGGATTGCATGTTTCACTGCCAGCATCTCCTTTAGATTTATGTGTAGATTCAGCTGGTCTTGGGTCCACCATGTGTGCCCCCCAGCCTAGGTCTGAGGTGTCCGTGGTGATAGTCTGGATTGGATGAGGTTTGTGGAAAAGCAGTCCTCTGTTCAACCGACAGGCCTGAGCCCACCAGTGGAATTCTTGCTTCAGGCATGGGATCATTGGAATCTGGGCTTCTAGACTGTGCTTGTGTTGAGACCATACATTCCTTAGGTACCATTGCAACTTTCTCATATGCAGTCTGGCATGCTGAATCAATATTATGCAGGATGCCATGTAACCCAGGGCTTGCAGGACTTTCCTTGCAGTAAGCTGAGTTTGTGTTGTTAATGTCATGAAATATACTGGGAGTTGCTTTTGTTTTTCTTCTGTGAGAAAAGCCATCTGAGTTGATGTATCCAGTTCTGCACCCAAGAATGTTATCCTTTGGGATGGTACTAGTCTTGATTTTTTCATGTTGACTGTGTATCCCAAGGCTTGCAACAATTGTATGACCTTTTCCAAATCTTTTGTTAATTTTGCCTTGTTGTCCGCTTGTATTAGGCAGTCGTCCAGGTATGGGTAAATTTGAATTCCCTGAAGCCCGCAATGAGCAATTACTGATGCCAGGCATTTCGTGAATACTCTGGGTGCAGTAGATAAGCCAAAGGGCAATGCTGAGAATTGATAATGCTCTGATCCTGCAAGAAATCTGAGGTGTCTTCTGCAATCTGGTCGTATAGGGACGTGCAGGTATGCCTCCTTGAGATCTAGAGTCACCAGCCAAGACTCCTTGCTCAGCATGGGAAGAAGTTGCTGGAGGGTCAGCATTTTGAATTTTGGAACAATGAGGTATGTGTTCAGAGCGGACAAGTCGAGAATAGGTCTCCATTGATTTTCTTTTCTTGGTACAAGGAAAAGCCTGGAGTAAAATCCTTGGCCTTGTTCCATAGGCGGTACCTTTTCTATAGCTCTCATCCTTAGTAAGTTGTTGATTTGTCTTAGAGAGTCTGTTTTTTGGCTTGGTGGTAGGTTTGGCATTCCTCTCTTTTTTGGTAGAGTGTGGAAGTGAAACCTGTAGCCTTTGTCCATTGTTTGTAAAGTCCATTTGTCTCCTGTAATGTAATGCCAGTTGTGGGAGAATAAAGCTAGTTTTCCGCCCAAGGGTGCTTCCAGTTGTTCCCTGGTAGGTGGAATCAGAGCCAAGTCATTGTGTCTGTCCAGTGGAAGTGGTTGTAGTTGAATCTGTGGCAGTACTTCTCTGACTGGTAGGTTGCCACTGACGTCCCCTGTAGGCACCCCTGGATTGACCTCTGCCTCTTGGGCATCTATTTCTGCCTCTCTGTGCTCTAGAGAGGTCTGGAAAGGACCAATTCTTCGAAGGCCAATTTCTGCTAAACCTCGGAGGTTGGACCTGTAAGAAATCCTTGACTGTTTGGACAGATTTAGCTTTTTCCTCCACCTTCTTTAGAACCTCCTGTGCAGGGGAGCCAAACAAACTCTGTTTCTCCATAGGGGCATCTAGGAGTTTTGACTTAACATGGTCTGGTAAGGATTGTTCTTTTAACCAAGCATGCCTTCGAATCACTGTTCCAGTCATAGCTGATCTAAAGGAAGCCTCCAGTGCATCATAGCCACATTTTAAAAAATGGTTACTGACCTGCTGAGAGTTATGTACCAATTCCTGAAGGGACTTGCGGTCTATAGGTTCAGGGGATGACAGTTTTTTATTTAGCTGGTCTAACAAAAATTCCTGGTACTGAATCATGTGGAATTGACAGTTTAAGGCCCTGGCCGAAAGAGTAGCAGAAGTATAAACCTTTTTACCCCATCTCTCTAATACTCTAGATTCCCTTTCAGAGGGGAGAGGATTTTTGGCAGAGGCAGCTGCCACAGCCTTAGGGCCCTGTGAAATGGTTTCAGGATCTGCCACAGGAGCCTTATACAAATGGTAGTGTGTGTCCGGGACCCTGTAATATCGGTCAGGCTTGGCAGGGGCCGGAGGAAGAGAATCAGGGGCAGTACAGGCATCATTATATGCATCATCAACAACTGTTAGTACTGGAGGAATGGCTAAAGGTCTATGCTGCGGTAAGTGTAAGAAAGTCCTTAGCCTTTTCCTTGAATCTGAAAAATCCTGGCCCTGCCATTGAAAGTGTTCCCTCATAGCATGTAAGGTTTCCCCAAAAGAAAATTCTTCAGGAAGAGAAGCAGAAGGAATGGAATCTTCTGCATCAGAATCCTCATAAGGAGAATATGGGCCTTCCTGAGGGTCTGAGACATTTGAGTCATCCGAGGAATTGTCTGTGGAAACAGGTTCCGGGGGTTCAGTCCTAGGCCTCTTCTCTGAAGGGGGTTGAGAGGCCCTGTCTGGGTGAGGTTGGGATCCCCTGATCAAAGAAATGAGATCCTCAGCCAGGCTGAGCATTTGAGAACTAGAGGTAGGCCTGTGTGAGGGAATTTTAGCAGGTAAGGCCTTAGAAGATTTAGCTGCTTTAGCCCTGGCAAAAGCCTTGATAGACATGGATGCAGGGGGTCTAGCAGCCCCACGTGCAGGGGTAGATATGTCTAAAGGAATAGTATCTGACAAATCCTGGGTGCTTGTTTCTGTAGGAACAATTTCTGAAGCCGATTCAACCAAGCTCTGTGAAGCCTCGGCTACCGGAGGCCTGTTTTCGGCCGAAGGAAGAACCGAGGACTCTGTTTCAGCCGAAACAGACACTCGCGGTTGGCCTAACCGTGGTTTCAGCAGAAACCGCGGACCGCGAGTGTCGGTCCTTTTCCTTGCGATTTTTAACTAATTGTGCTGTCGGAGTCTCCGACTGCATTTTGTAAGCAAAAGCGGGACCAAAAAACTCCTCTGCAAACTCTGACCGACGTCTAAGCGTCCGTCGGTTGAAAGAAGCACAGGCTAAACAAGCTGATACATCGCGGTCCAGGCCTAAACAAGGAAGGCAGTAAGATTGGAAATCCTTATGAGGTATTTGTTTCCCACAAGTTAAACAATTTACTTTGTCTGACATCGGCTGAGGCAAGAAAGAGTCCCCAACGGGGTACTTCGCTTTTTAGAAGTCTTTGGTAGTAGAAATCTCTGGATCTGACCGACCGGCACTTGCGAACAGCTTCTGCTTCGGGCACCGCGCGGCAAGAAAGACTGAGGAAAATGGCGTCGGCTGATGCCTTTATACCACAGCAGCTATGACGTCGGGTGGAGTGCGACATCAGCCGAGGCCAGACCCAGACTTTGGAATCCGGCCGACCGAAGGGCTGCCTGAGGCAGGACAACCCATATGTTAGGACTGCAGATGCATCCTTGAAGGACATCCAGGACTGCAACAGTGAATACACTTAACATCTACATTTATGTTAAGTGTACACAACTGTGCTATGTTCTTCGTGTTTCACTGTTGCAGTCATCCCATTTGGATAGATTCCCAAAACTAAGGATGGGAGGAGGACTTTAGATAGCATTAGGGCCAGCTACAGGACCAACTAGAAGGCCCAGCAAGACTGCAGTGGCAAAACCAGCTCTGGATTTAGAGAAAATTGGCAAATGGTAATGCTACAGATCTCCAGGTAGCAGCTTTGAGGATGTCCCTGGTAGGGACACCTCTGAGAAAGGCTGTAGAGGTAGATAAAGCCCTGGTTGAGTGCGGTCTTATCCCCTGTGGGATAGGTTTGTCATGGTGTTTATAGCAGAAATGAATGCAATGGCCTATTTAGAAATGGTTTACTTCTAAACGGCCTTCCCCTCTACCCCTGCAGCAAATGCCAGCAGCAGCTGTTCAGATTTCCTGAGAGGTTTAGCCCTGTTCAAGTAGAATCCAAGTTGTCTGTGCACATCTAAGGAGTGCAGTATCCATTCCCCTTTGTTCTGTGGATTAGAAAAGAAGGTTGGCAAATGAATGGACTGATTAAGGGACTCACTGGATACTACCTTGGGCATGAAGGAGGGATTGGGTCCAGAGGGACACCCTGTCCGCATGAAAGATGATGAAAGGCTCTACTGCCATAAGGACCTGTAATTCAGACACCCTTCTTGCTGAAGTGATGGCAAAAAGGAAGGCTGTTTTCCAAAAAAGGAATTTTAACTCTGCACTTGCAGCTGGCTCAAAAGGAGGTAGAGTGAGTTTTTCAACTACAAAGTTAAGGTCCCAGGCTGGAGTTGGGGCTCTCCTGGGTGGTCTAAAGTTTTTGGTCCCTGTAAGGAACTGCTTGAACACTGGATGAGAGAAGAGGAGTGGTTCTGTGTTGAAATGAGCGGAAATGGCTGAGACATGAATTGTGTTGGAGGAAAAGGAAACGCCCTTAAGAAGCATCTCAGTTAAGTATTGAAGAATCTGAGGTAAATTGGGCACTGCTGTGCCAATCCCCAGAGTTTGGTTCCAGGAACAGAATCTTTTCCATTTTTCAGCATAAGATTTTCTAGAACTAGGCCTCCTTGCCTCCAGAATGACATCAAACACTTGTTTACTGAGGGATGGTAACAGCTCAGGGAATTAGCCAGGCTGCCAGGTTTTGGATTTGAAGCGGAGGATGCAGAATCTGGACCTCATGCTGGGACAGAAGGGTAGGGGTCTGAGGCAGGTGCCATGGTGCCAGGAGTGACACTGCACAAGAGGGGGTACCCAGTGTTGGCGTGGCCAGTCTGATGCAATCAGTATCGTCTTTGGTTTGTCCTGTTCGATTTCTAGCAGTACCTTGGAGAGGAGAGGCAGAGGAGGAAAGGCATAAACTATCGATTTTTCAAGGTGTTTGTGGGGAGTCCTTGTGCAGAATTTGTTCAATTGGTAGTTCTGAGGGAGGCAAACAGGTCTATATCTGGGCTCTCCCATTTGTGTATCTATGTGTATATGTGTATGACTAAGTGAAACATGAAGATCATCATCTACCCTAATTCTACATGCAAGACTATTTTCTAGCTCTCTGGCTGTGTACCCTTGTTTCAAAAATATGGAATGTGAAAGTTTGGCAGGTTTATCGAGCTATTATCCACTTGGTGCAGCACCTTTTGTCAGCCTGGTACCTGAACTCTATAAATCTGTGCACTTGGACTTCACTGATACCTGCACTTTTACAATTACGTTAGCATACCTCTGTTACTAATCGTCTATGCAATATGTATTTTGTATTTGTATAATCATCTATTTTACTTTGGACTGTTCTTAACTTCCAGAGTATTAATAACCTAGAACATTACTTGAAATCAAATATTAAATGCACATGTAATGAACACTTTTCACCTATGTCCTGACTGGATGATTAGTACTTCCTGTGTACTGTGGTGACATTTAAGATACGGGCATATAACTACAGTACATGGTTATATAAGGGTGTACATCCAAGGCCTACTCGTTTGTTAGAATGAGTTGCATTTCATGTATTATACAAAGAAAAAGTTAGCTGGAATAGTCTACTTGGAGGTTACAGATCATTTACTGGGTCAATGTATGAAATCTTCTGACATGACAGAGGGGTAAAATAGGTCTATGGAAGAGAAGAAAAAGAAGTGATGTACTCACCATAACGTTCCATCTGAGTAGGTAACTTCATTTGTATGCAACCTGTGGGTATCGGATCCATCCTCTGATCCGAGCCGGCAGCTTTCCAAGCTAAAAGATCCGAGCTCTCAGCTCCTCCCCTTACCCATAATGCCGTGGAATTCTGGCAGACTGCGGGACCGCCTGACGGCAGGATAACCCAAGTGTGACGACTGCAGCAGTGTAACACGATGAACATAATCTTTATCTGAAGTAGTTAACTTCATTTGATCAGCAACCTGTGGGACAGAGTCCCCAGCTACCTAAATCCTTTAGCGGACCTCAAGGAAGGATATTCCGGAGCACTGCGGAGCCAAATGATGCCCTACTCCTGGATATCCGATCCAATTTATAATGAGAAATGAAGGTATGAGAAGAGGACCAAGTAGCTGCTGAGCAGATGTCGTCTAGAGGTACTCTCGACCAGAATGCTGCAGAAGTAGCCATAGACCTGGTAGAATGGGCATGGACCCCCAAAGGTTCAGGCTGGCCAGAGATTAAATAAGCATGCCTGATGCATTGAATATCCATCTGGCCAAGGTAACTTTCGTAATAGGCTTGCCCAAAAATGGTTTAGCGAAAGAAGCACATAGTTGCTCTGATTTCCTAGTAGTAGCCATCCTGTGCAAGGAGAAAGGCAATTGTCTGTGTACATCCAATAAGTGCAATCTGTATTCCCCTTTGTTCTGCAAGTTGGGGAAAAACACAGGCAAATTAATGGATTGGTTGATATTGGATTCAGAGGCTACCTTGGGCAAGAAAGAAGGGTTAGTCCTGAGAGACACTGTCCTTATGGAAGACCAGATACGGGGGTTTCATGCAAAGGGCTTGAAGCTCAGATACTCTCCTGGCTGAAGTAATTGCAATCAGGAAGGCCGTTTTCCAAGGTAAAAATATTTCAACCGAAGCCGCCAGTTCAAAGGGTGGGCCAGTCAAGGCCTGAAGAATCAAGGTTAAGTCCCAAGGTGGAACTGCATTCTTGACAGGTTTCAACAGAAAGGTGCCCTTCAAAAAGGTTTTGCATTTCTTAGCGGAAGCTAAGGGGCCAAGGTTATCCCCAATGTGGAAATGGGAAATATCTGCCATTTGAAACTTGACTGTAGAAGCACTAGCTCCATGGTCAAAGATATGGGACAAGAAGTCAAGAACAGTTGGGATGAGAGCAGTAAAAGGATTAAGTCTCTATTTTTTGCCCAAATGGAAAAACGCTTCCATTTACTTCTGTAGATCTTTCTAGTAGAAGGCTTATGCGCCACTACCAGAATAGATTTCACGGGAGACAAGATACCGGGAGTCCTTGCGATTAGTGGAACTGGATCAACCAAGCCGTGAGCTTGAGGTCACCCAGGTTTGGGGGATGTAATCCTGCAGGATGAGAGATCAGTTCCGGAATGGGATCTAAGATCCAAGGAGGAACTACACTGAGACCGCAGATAAGGGAACCAGATCTGGCGAGGCCAGAATGGGGCTATGAGGATTATTTTGCTCCCCAAACAATGAGCTTTCTGCAGAAATTTTTGTCATCAGCGGAAGAGGATGATAAGCATACAGGAGACCGGGGGGGCCAAGCATGCACCAGGGCATCTCTGGGGTTCTCCCCCCATAGGGGGAATCAGAGTGAAAAACTCGCTGCATTTTGTGTTTGAAGAAGCAAAAAGATCGCAGCAAGGTTGACCCCATCTGAGGAAGATCAGATTCGCTACTGATGGGTTTAGAGACCACTCGTAAGGTGTGAGGATCAAGCGACTCAGCCTATCCGCTAAAATGTTGGACCGACCAAGAATGTGCGCTGCTATCAGAAAGCGGTTGGTGGAAATCGCCCATTCCCAAATTCTCAGCCTCTCGACAAAGAGGGTAAGATCTGGTGCCTCCCTGTTTGTTGATATACCAGACTACCGCCATGATGTTGGTCTGAATTGCAATAGTTTAGAAGGGCTTGCAACGCTAGAAGCACCGCCCTCATCTCCAAGACATTGATATGCAGAACGGTCTCTAAGGGAGTCCACGTGCCTTGGACGGTTCTGTCCATAGAATGCCCCCCCCACCCCCACCAGAGGAGAAGCGTCCGTGGTAAACGTGGCTTGGGGCTGAGGCATCACAAACAGTCACCCCTCACGCAGCTCTCTGGAATGGAGCCACCAAAGAAGGGAGTTTCTGCAAACCCTGCTCAGGGGAAAGTACAGTTGTGTACACTTGCCATAAATGTAGATGTTATGAGTGTCTTCACTGTTGCAGTCATGACTGTAGGGTTCTCCCCTGCCGGCAGGCAGTCCTCGGTCAGCCAGAATCCCAAAGTCTGGGTCCGGCGTCAGCTGCTCAGCCATGCTCCCTGACGTCAGAGCGCCAGGAGTACAAAGCTGACAGCCGACGCAATGTTCTCCAGTTTCTTGCCCCAGATGTCAGGAGTTCCAAAATGAGTAAGATCCCATACCCTTTGCAAATACACCTCAGAAGAAGGGTGAAGGGAACCACACAAGAAAAAATAATAGGGGACAGGAGGGAGGGTAACCCAGACTGCAACAGTGAAGACACTAACATCTACATTTATGGTAAATTTACACAACTGTACTATGTTTATAGTGTTTCACTGTTGCAGTCATGACTGTAAGGTTGAATCCCAAAGCAGAATAAAAGGGAGGTGGTCATAAAGTAGAGGGGGCGGCTAAAAAGCCCTGCAAGACTGCAGAAGCAAAGCCTGCCCTAGACTTAGAGTAGAGAGGTAGACTGTAGTGCTTAGAGAAAGTATGCACTGAACTCCAAGTTGCAGCTTCCAAAATGTCTTTGGTAGGAACACCCCTGAGGAAGGCAGCTGAAGTGGCAGCAGCTCTGGTAGAGCGAGTCCTTATACTCCCTGGGATTTGCTTTCCATGGTGTGAATAACAAAATCTGATTCCATGAGCAATCCATTTTGAAATGGTTTTGAAATGGCTTTACCTTGGGAACTTGAAGCATAAGAAACAAACAATTGTTCTGATTTCCTGATGTCCTTGGTTCTGTCCAGGTAAAAATGTAGTTGTCTGTGTACATCCAAGGAATGCAAGACCCTTTCCCCCTTATTTTGAAGACTGGGGAAAAAAGTTGGCAAGTGAATAGTTTGATTTAAAGCCACTTTGGAAACCACCTTAGGCATGAAAGTAGGATTAGTCCTTAAAGACACCCTGTCTTGATGAAAAATACAAGGTTCCACAGCCATGAGAGCTTGCAACTCCGAAACTCTCCTGGCGGAGGTCAGAGCTAACAGGATGGCTGTCTTCCAAGATAAAAACTTGATGTCAGATGTGGCAGCAGGCTCCAAAGGAGGTAAGGAGAGTTTTTCCAGAACATAGTTGAGATCCCAGGAAGGAATGGGTGGAGATCTAGGGGGCCTTAAGTTCTTAGCTCCTCTGAGAAACTGTCTCATGAGCTGGTGGGAAAAGACTGGAGGGTCTGTATTATAATGAGCAGAAATGGCAGAGGCATGTATCTTTATGGAAGAAAAAGAGAGACCCTTATGTAAGAGGTCTGTCAGGTAAAGTAAAATCAGAGGAATGTCAGGAATAAGAGGATCAGAATCCTGAGCCTGCATCCAGGTGCAAAATCTTTTCCATTTTCCTGCATAAGATTTTCTAGTGCTAGGCCATCTGTCTTCTAAAATGACATCCATAACCTGCTTGGGTAGGAGAGAACGAATCACATACCCTGGATTAACCAGGCCGCCAGGCTGAGAGTTTTGACATGGGAGTGCAGAACCTGACCCTGGTGTTGGGACAGAAGGTTCGGAGTCTGTGGTAAAACCCAAGGGGGCTCCAGAGAAAGGTTTTTCAGTGTTGGGTACCAAAACTGTCGAGGCCAATTTGGGGCCAGCAAAATTATCATCTTGGGCTTGTCCTGTTTGATCTTTAATAACACCTGTGGAAGAAGAGGTAGAGGCGGGAAGGCATACCCAGAGAAGTTTTTCCAACTGAATGATAGTGCATCCACTTTCCAAGCTAGTTCGTGTAATGTCCTGGTGCCAAAAATCTCTAGTTGATGATTGAGGTGGGATGCAAAGAGGTCTATGTGAGGACATCCCCAGACTGCTGTAATCATCTTGAATATTTCGGTATCCAGCATCCATTCGTGTGGATCAGACAGGTTTCTGCTCAGACTGTCTGCCAGGAAGTTTTGCTTCCCTGGTAGAAACTGAGCTTGAAGGTCCAATTTGCAAGCTAGAGCTGTGTTCCATAGATTCATGGCTAGTCTGCAAAGGGGGTAGGAATGTGATTCCCCCTTGCTTGTTTATGTACCACATAACTGTGGTGTTGTCTGTCCGTATCAGTAGTTGTCCTGGTTGTAGAAGAGTCCTGAAGGCCAACAGAGCATTCTGAATGGCTAGCATTTCCTTTAAATTGATATGCAGGTGCTTCTGATCCTTTATCCAAAGGCCCTGCAGACAGTAGCCCTGCAAATGGGCTCCCCATGCATAATGTGAGGCGTCCGTGGTTAGTATCCGACTGGCTGGAGGCAGACTGAAGGGTTTCCCCTTGTTTAGAGTACATGCCTTGGACCACCAAAGGAATTACCTTTGAAGACAAGGCAGGACGGTGGTCTGTATGTCTAAACTGTGGCAATGCCGAGACCATACACTTTTTAGGTACCACTATTTTCCTCATATGTAGTCTTGCATATGGTATGAGAAGGATGCAGGAGGCCATGTAACCCAAAGCCTGCAGGAATTTCCTTGCAGATAGCAGAGTTAATGTTGCCAAGGTTTTGAAAGTTGAAGCCAGCTGTAATTGTTTTTCGTATGTCAGAAATGCCATCTGGGTTGTAGTGTTTAGAAGAGCACCCAGAAAAGTTAATCTGTTGTGAGGGTGTCAAATTTGACTTTATGTTTAAATCCCAGGAACTTGAGAAGTTTCTGAACAAATTCTAGATGCTGGAGTAAGACATCCTTGCTGTCTGCCCGAATAAGACAGTCGTCCATATCCGGGTAAATTTGAATTCCCTTGAGTCTGCAATAAGCTACTACTGGAGCCAGGCACTTGAAGACCCTGGGCGCAGTAGACAATCCAAAGGGCAGCGCAGAGAATTGATAGTGCCTCGATCCGGCCTTGAACCAGAGGTATTTTCTGCACTCCTGCCTGATGGGAATGTGTAAATAAGCCTCCTTTAAATTCAAAGTTACCATCCATGCATTTTTGGTCAGCATTGGGAGTAGCTGCTGTAGAGTAAGCATCTTGAATTTTGGCATTTCGAGAAAAGTGTTCAAGACTGACAGGTCCAGAATGGGTCTCCATGAATTTTGCTTTCTGGGGACTAGAAAGAGCCTTGAATAAAAACCTTGTCCCATTTCTGAAAGTGGAACCAGTTCTATGGCTTTCATAGCCAAGAGGGCTTCCACCTGGTTTAAGGCCTCTAACCATTGATGTTTTGGTAGATCTGGCCATCCGCCTGGTCTTGGTAGGGTATGAAAATGGAATTTGTAACCTCTTGAGACCACATCCAGAACCCACTTGTCTTGGGTTATACGAGTCCAATTTAGGTGAAAGAGAAAGTTTTCCTCTGAGAGGGGCTTCCAGGCAAGAAGTTCCTGCAGCCCAGCAGAGGGAGTCATTGAACCAGTTTTCTATGAGCTTGCGGCCTGTCCTCTCCTCCCCTAGGGGTGGAAGCAGTCCACTGTCTTGGTCTATAAGAGGCTTGCGTTTTGAGGCCTTCCTCGGGAGCGTCTGTATCTACCCCTCTGAGGCCTGTCTGAATTGGGAAAGCACCAATTTTTTTGTAGGCCAATTCCTACTAAATCTGGGTGGCTGTACTTGTAAAAAAATCCTTAACCGTTTGCATGGATTTTGACTTGTCCTCCATCTTCTTTATCACCTCTTCAGCCTTAGATCCAAACAAAACATTACGCTGAACAGGAGCATCCAATAACTTAGCTTTTACTTGATCTGGCAAGTTTTGTTCCTTTAACCAAGCATGCCTTCTAATGACTGTACCAGAGGCAGCAGCCCTACAAGAAGCCTCCAAGGCATCAAATTCACAGTGTAAACCATGCTTCCCAACTTGTTCAGTGGCATGCATGCATTAAGTCATGTAATTCCTTATCTGCACAGGTGGAAATGGAAGTCAGCTTTTGTTTCAAACAGACAGAAGGGATTGCTGGTATTTCAGCATATGAAATTGACAGTTTAAGGCCCTAATACATAAAAAGTAGCTGAAGTGTACACTTTTTTGCCCCATCTTTCTAAAGATCTGGAATCCTTCTCAGTGGGAATGGGGTTTTTAGCAGAAGCGGCCTTAACCCCCTTAGGGCCCTGAGAAATGGTTTCAGGATCAGCAGTAGGGTTCTTGTATAAAAACTGGTGGGAATCAGGAACCCTATAATATCTGTCTGGCTTAACAGGAGACAGAGGAAGAGAGTCAGGAGTTAAGTTAGCCTCCGATCAGCCACAATATCCAAAATAGGAGAAATAGCCAGGGGTCTATGTTGGGGAAGAAGAAAATCCCTTAGTCTTTTCTTAGATTCCGAGTACTCCTGTCCTTCCCAGTGAAAATGTTCCCTCATTTCATGCAAAGTTTCCCCAAAAGAGAAATCCTCAGGGGGAGAAGCTGAAGGAATGGATTCCTCAGCATCAGAATCCTCATAAGGAGGGAAAGTATTCCTGGGTCAGAAGAAGAAACTGAAGAAACAGAAGCCTGATCAGGAGTCATAATATACTTCCTGCCTTGGCCTTTTATCTGGAGGGGGATGTGAACCCCTAATCATAGCAAGTCCTCCGCCATCTTAAGTAACTGTTTCTGAGACTTTGGTGCCGGATCAGAAGAGGCCTGGGCTGCAGTCTTTGCCTTTGTCATTGCCCTTATTAGAAGCTGAGTAGGCCTGAAGACCCCTTCGGAAGCCGGTACCTGCACAGAGGCTCCGGACCCATCCGAAGGAGCACTGTCCGAAGGTCCTGCAACAGAAATATTCAAAGGCCTAGTTGGCTCAGTGGGAGTCCGTTTCAGCCATCGGTTCCGAAATGGCCGACAGGGGCTGCAAAAGCACCTCACTGACGACGGCCGAACCTGAAGCTGGCTCTGCTTGTACAATATCGTCTGATTTGGACCTCGGAGGCCTGTCTTTATCCTTGCGTCGTTTGTGAACTCCGGTAGCCGGAACCGTATCCGACATTTTGTAATTAAAATGCCTACCGAAGTAATGAAATGCAAAATCGTACCTTTGTTTAATCGTACGCTGATTGAATCTAGCACAAAACCGACAACTAGCTACGTCGTGGTCACGGCCTAAGCAAGGAATAAAATCCTTGAGTTATTTGCTTCCCACATGAAATACAATTATTAACTTTTTCTGACATTGGACTGGAGCAAGAAAAAAGTTTCCCCAACGGGGTACTTAGCTTCGAGTGGGAGAAGTCTTCGGACTGAAGTACGTTTATAAAAAATTGTCAGGAGTCAGCCGACCGGCACCGCACAACAAGAAAGACTGGAGAACATGGCGTCAGCTGTCAGCTTTGTACTCCTGGCGCTCTGACGTCAGGGAGCATGGCTGAGCAGCCGACGCCGGACCCAGACTTTGGGATTCTGGCCGACCAAGGACTGCCTGCCGGCAGGGGAGAACCCTACTGTCATGACTGCAACAGTGAAACACTATGAACATTTGGCGACTCCAATGGATGGAGTAGGAGTGACCATTGAACCTGAAGACTCCACTGTAGAATTCCTCATATGCAATCTTACTAAAGGTGACGGGCTTATGGCTGCCGCCATGGAGCCCAGGGCTCTCAGGACCAACTCTGCAGGTGGGGCTGAAGACGGCAAGAGCGCCATTATGTGTAGTGACAAGTTGCGCAATCTGTCCGTGGTTAGGAAAGCTTTGGCATGGCGCGTATTTATCCTGGTCCCTATAAAATCCAGAACTTGCACAGGATGCAGAGAAGACTTCTGAAGATTTATAGTAATGCCTAGACGCTGGGCCGTGGCTAGGAAGTAATCCCTGGCGGAGAGCAAAGCAGATGCATGGTGGGGGCGGTGAGGAGCCAATCGTCCAGGTATGGAAATACCTGAATTCCCAAGTCTCAGGTGGGCTGCTACAATTGCCGTGAACACCCTGGGGGCTGTGGTGAGGCCGAACGCAAAACCCTGAACTGAAAGTGATTGGCTCCTAGCCGAAAGCGGAGAAACCTCCTGGACCATCTTGTCCATGAGAATATGGTAGTACGCATCCTTGAGGTCTATGCAGCACATCCAGTCGTTGTCCTGTAAGAGAGGGAGAATAGATTGCAGAGTGACCATCCGGAATTTCTCTTTGGCAATGAACAGGTTTAGAGATGACAGGTCCAGAATTAGCCTCAAGTCCCCAGTCTTTTTTGGCACCAAAAAGAACCTGGAGTAATTGCCTAATCCGGACTGAACACAAAAATGAAAATGATTTATTCTTAGTAACGAAATGAAAAAGAATGCTGAAAACACGAGGCACTAAAATGCAGATAAGGATGCTGCACTCTGTATCCAAGTAAGTGGTTATTACTACTTTCTAATTTATTATACCCCAAAATGGCCTGAAAGGGGGCTGCCCTGGGTAGAATGATTTTATTTTGCAGTCAATACTTTTATCTCCCAAATGTCTGTCATTTTGGAGGGACAGAGAGAAATCAAACCACTATGATGATGGTTCTCTCTCATCAGCTTACAGCAGTACTGTAACCACCTACTTTTGACTGTTAGTCTCAATCCGTAATTTTCAGTACTTGGTTTCCTTTTTTTTTTTTTTTTTTTTTTTTTGTGGCCATCTCTGATGCAGCATTTTAAGGAATATTTGAATGACCAGCTTGAAAACATAGCCCAGTTAGTTCTTTTCAAAGAACAGCTACAGTACAGTTTAAGTGAAAGAAATATAAAATAGTTGTGTAAAATCTTACCATAACCATAGATTTCCATGTTGCAGTATTCTGCATATGGATTTGCTCCTCTAGTCTCACCTACGTACAGCCAGTATACAAAAGCTTTCAGTCCCTCCCAGGTGCACAAGACTTCTGATGCGTCCGAGAATACGTGGGCCAAAAAGGTGATGTCGTCACACCAGCCCTCAGAACAAAAGGCCTCAGTCGGAGCCAGCCCTAGTAAGATCAATGCCATACCACTGCCATCCAGACAGGGAAGTCACTGACTGACAAGGAGGGTGGGAAGGAATACTGCAACACAGAAGAGAAGGACATTTATGGTTATGGCAAGATTTTGCACAACTTTTCTATGGCGTCCTATTCCTATGTTGCAGTAATGTGCATATGGGTGAGTGCTAAAGCTCACAGAGATTAGGTTGGTGGTCTAGAGGCAGAATCCTTGAAGGATAGCCATGGCGAACCCTGCCCAGGATCTACAGATGTGGTCAAGCTTGCAGTGTTTGGTGAAAGTGTGGAATGAAAACAAGTAGGAGCCTCCAGGATGGTAGAGGTATCCACCAGGCCCCTTGAAGAAAACACCCGAAGAGGCCATGGCTTTTGTGGAATGAACTTTAACTGTAACCTGCAGGGACTTACCATGAAATGGTAGCAGAATGTGATGGCCTTGGAGATCCAAGTAGAAATACTCTGCTTGGACATGGCCTTCCCCAAGGCTTTAGGGTGTAGGGATATGAAAAGTTCGTCAGCTTGTCCGAGAGACTTGCTGTTGTGCAGGTAGAATCTGACTGGTCTGTGTACATCCAGGGAATGCAGCACACTCACTGTCTCCTTGTGGGTTTGGGAAAAAGACAAGTGAATGGCCCGATTGAGGGATGGGTCATTGACTACCTTGGGCATGAAGGTTGGGTTTTTGTCTGATGGTAACCCTGTCCTTGTGGAAAACGAGGAAGGGAGGGATAGCCATAAGGGCTTGGAGTTGAGACACTCTTCTGGCTGAGGTTAGGACCACTAACAGAACAGTTTTCCCCAAGTACAATGCTTTAGGGAAGCTAGCTCAAAGGGCAGGAGCGTAAGCTTCTTGAGCATGTAGATAAGGTCCCAAGGCGGAGGTGGTTTTCTGGTGGGAGGGGGTCTGAGGTGAAGTACCCCTTTAAGTTTGGAAGTACGTCTGGATAATAATGGTGGAATCCAGAGGCAAGCATGCAGAAATAGCAGACAGACTAGCTTTGATGGATGACTAAGCCAATCCAGTCTGTAGTAGCTCACACAGATAAAACAGCACTAGAGAGAGTTCTCCAAGAAGCGGGTCCAGCTGTCTTATGACACCACATTGTGGAACAGAGAGAGAAGATTTTCTTGTATTTGGTTTCCTGGCCTCCTGCAGGACATTGAGCACGTCCTCATTGTAAAGGTGTTTGAAGGGGATCAGAACCCTATCAGCCACAGGGTTAGGTGAAGAAGCTGCCACTGTAGATGAATGAGTGACTCCTTGTGCTGTGTAAGAAGGTCCACTCTGGGGGGTAACTTGCGGTGATCACCACTCAACAAACGTAGGAGCAAGAGGAAGCAGTGCTGTCTGGGCCAGTAGGGAATCACCAACAAGATTTTTGGATTGTCCTGCTGTATTTTCAGCAGGAACTTCTGAATGAGTGGGAAGGGGAATAATACATATAAATATTTCCCCTGCCAGGAAACTGAGAAAGCATCTGTTGCCAGTGCCTGTGGTTCTAGTCCAGGTGCAGAAGCCAGGAGGTTGCCTGTTAACGGTGGAGGCAAACAGGTCTATTTGAGGTATACCCCACCTGTGGACCAGATCCAGGAAGACAACTCTGTGAAGCATCCATTCGTGGTTGTTTGTGCTGGTTCTGCTCAAATCTGCCTGAGAGTTGCAGGGAGATGAAATGTAGATCGCCTGTACGGTTATTCCCTGTGTGGTGGCCAATTCTCAAACCTACAGTGGTGTTGTCCGTGTATATCAGAAGTGGTCCCAGATGTAAGAAAAGGAGAAATGTCTGGAGGGCTACAAGGACTGCCCTCAACTCTTTGGCATCAATGTGTTCTGATTTGTGGTGATTTGACCACAGGCCCTGCACCTTTTGGTGGCAGAGGGTGGTTTCCCACCCCAGGTCTGAGGCGTGTGTGCATATCCTGCGGGTTGAGGTGGTTGGAGAGCAAGGCCTGGGTTGTGATTCATCTGATCCAACCACCATAGTATTTTCTTTGTTAGGCAGGGTAGTAGGGGCACAATGTGCTCCAGAGAATGGCGGTGTTGTTTCCTGAATGACCGAAGGTACCATTGTAGCTTTCTCATGTGCAATCTTTCTGTGGAGTGAAGGACCAGGAGAAGATACGCCGTCAATGAACTCACTTTTGATGGGGGTAGGTGTGCCTCCATGAGATATGAATGGATCCTGCACCCGAGGAATACAATGTCTTGGGTTGGTTGAAGATAACATTTTAGGAGGTTCATCTGAAATCTTAGTGATTAAAGGAGGGTCACCACAAAGCAGTTGCGTCCTTAAAGGGCTTCTTGGCTGACAGCCTGCATCAGCAGGTCATCCAGGTAAGGGAATATCTATATTCCCTTTGTCCTGCAGTAAGCCACCACTGATGCCAAGTATTTGGTGAAGACTCTGGATGCGGTGGGGAGTCCAAAGGGCAAGGCAGAGAAAGTACAGTTGTGTACACTTACCATAAATGTAGATGTCAGTGTATTCACCATTGCAGTCATCACATTTGGGTTATCTGCCTGCAGATAGCCCTCAGCCAGCCTGAATACCAGAGTCTTTGGATTTCTGTGTCGGAAGCTGTCTTCTTCCATGACGTCAGGGGTATAAAACATGCAGTCGATGCCATTACATCAGTTTTTCTTGCCCCAGTTGTCAGGTGCCCCCACAACGGGAAGCAATTATATGGTATGGTACACCCCCATCAAAAAGCAAATACACCAGAAAAAATAACTATAACAAACATGAAGGAAAGGTAGAGCCAAGAAAAGTCCGGAGGCTGGAGGGAGGGTAACCAGGACTGCAACAGTGAAGACACTTAACATCTACATTTATGGTAAGTGTGCACAACTGTACTAACGTTCTTTGCGTTTCACTGTTGCAGTCATCACATTTGGAATGTTTGCCAAAGCTAAGAAAGGGAGGAGGAAGTTAGAGAGCATTAGGGCCAGCTATTAAGCCCTGCAAGACTGCAGTGGCAAATCCAGCTCTGGATTTAGAAAAGATAGGAATGTAGTAATGCTTGGTGAGAGCTTCAGGTAGCAACTTCCAGATGTCCCTGGTAGGGACTCCTCTGAGAAAAGCCGCGGATGTAAATGCAGCCCTGGTGGAATGCGATCTTATCCCCTGTGGGGAAGGTTTTCCATGGTGCTTGTAGCAGAAATTAATGCAATGGGCTATCCATTTGGAAATGGTTTGCTTTGAAATGGCCTTCCCCTCTGCCCCTGCAGCAAAGCCAACTAGCAGCTGTTCAGATTTTCTGAGAGACTTAGTCCTGTCCAAGTAGAATCCAAGTTGTCTGTGCACGTCCAGAGTGTAGTATTCATTCCCCTTTGTTTTGTGGATTAGGGAAAAAAGGAGGCAAATGAATGGATTGATTTAGGGCCACACTAGACACCACCTTGGGCATAAAGGAAGGATTAGTCCTGAGGGAAACCCTGTCCGCATGGAAGATAATGAAGGGTTCCACTGCCATGATGGCCTGTAATTCAGACACTCTTCTTGCTGAAGTGATGGCTAGAAGGAAGGCTGTTTTGCAAGAAAGGAATTTCAACTCTGCTGTTGCAGCTGGCTCAAAGGGGGGGGGGGGAGGTGAGCTTTTCCAATACAAAGTTAATTTCCCAGGCAGGAGTGGGAGATCTCATGGGAGTCTTAATTTTTTGGCCACTCTGAAGAATTGCTTTAGCAGGGGGTGAGAGAAGAGGGGTGGCTCAGTATTATAATGTGCTGAAATGGCAGAGGCATGAATTTTAATTGATGCTGAGGACAGGCCCTTGTGGAGCACTTCTGTTAATTACTGTACTATATATGGAGATAAGCTGGGCACTGCTGTGCCCATCCCCCGAGCCTGGCTACAGGAACAGTATCGTTACCACTTTTCAGCATAGGATTTTCTAGTACTAGGCCTCCTTGCCACCAGAATGAAATCCAGCACCTGCTTACTGAGGGGGATGCTAGAGGAGAGCTCAAGGAATTAGCCAGGCTGCAAGGTTCAGGGTTTGAAGCGGAGGGTGCAGAATCTGGCCCATCTGCTGGAACAGCAAGGAAGGGGTCTGAGGCAGGTGCCATGGTTGTAGCAGGTTCATACCGCGCAAGAGGGGATACCAGTGCTGGCGTGGCCAGTCTGGTGCAATCAGTATTGTCCTTGGCTTGTCCTGTTAGACCTTTAGTAGAACCTTCGAGAGGAGAGACAGACAGGGAAAGGCAAAGAGAGGCTTTCCCAGGTAAAGGACAGGGCATCCACTTTCCAAGCTTGGCTGTGGGGAGTTCTTGTGCAGAATTTGTCCAACTGGTAGTTCTGAGGGGAGGCAAACAGGTCTACCACTGGAGTCCCTCATTTGTTCAAGAGGTTGAATATTTTGGGTTCTAGTTTCCATTCATGTGGGTCCATGAGATTTCTGCTTAGGTCATCTGCCAGTGAATTTAGTTTGCCTGGCAGGAATTGGGCTTGTATGTGTACTTATTTGTCTGCCTGGGACGACATGATCGACAGTCCAAGATGCTTTGCCAGCGATGGCCTGCACCTGTCGCCCTTAGGATTCTGGATACTGGCTAAGGGCTCTTGCCACCCCTATAGCGCCTTTTTAGGCAAGGTTCAAATGACAAATTCACCACCGTAACAGGCACAAGCAAGCAAAATCTGAGAGTAATGCTACTCCATGCTAGACGTCTAAACCTCAAAATGCACTCACTCGAGGCACTCCTTAAAATGGAGAACATTGACATCTGTGCAGTGACAGAGACCTGGTTCAACGCTCCAGAGAGCACCCCTGCATTACCAGGCTTCAATTCATACCACACCTTCCGGCCACCTAACCCAGAAAGAAGCACTAAAGGCAGAGGCGTGTCCATATTAATCAAGGATATCCACACCTCCAGGCTAGTTGCATAGCATAATGCATTTGAGATTATCCAAGTGCAACTAACTCTGGGCAAGACCGCAATCCAAATTGTAGCTACCCCACCATGCCCCAGGATTCACACTACTCATTTCTTGATACATTGGAAAGTATTAGGGTACAACCCAACACCCCAGTAATGGGCGATTTCAACTACCCCGCCATTAACTGGGAAAACTACTCATGTACCAACTCTTTTGCTCAACGTTTTCTAGAATTCATAAATTCCAACGCCTTGGATCAACTTATTCACACCCCCACCAGGGGCAGCAATAACCCAGACCTGGTCATTACCAACATGGGAAACAGGTGTTCCACACCAGAGGTCAATTCCTCGTTGGTCAGATCCGACCACAAGCTAAATCAGCCTAGACATCCACATCCCACCCCCAATTAGGGTAACCATCGTAAAAACTTCTCCAAAGCCAACTTCACACTTAAGACAGAAGTGGCAAACTTCATGGCACCCATGCAGACGGACAATAGAGGTATGACTGCCGAATCCTACACAAATGCACTTACACGAGTGCATGGATCATGCTATCCCTAATAGAACTAAGATGTTATCCTCCAAAAAAAGACAGCCAATCTGGTGGCCCTCTGCCATAAACAAACGCTACAACAGAAGAAACTTTTTTTTTTTTGCAACAGAGTAAAATCCCATGACTGGAGGAACTCCCTGGTCAACCTCAGTAAAAAGCTGAGATCCCTCATAAAATCCTCCAAAGCTAGTTACGAAAACAAAATTGCCACGGACTCTAAAGACAATCACAAATCATTCTATAGCTATGTCAATAATCTAAATGGGAACACACAGATCTGCTCTGAGTTACAGCACAATGGCACTAAATATACAGAACCAACTGATACTGCCAACATCCTAGCAGATAGGTTCAGTGCTAACTTTACCCCATTCTCACCCCATAGAGGGCCCATCTCTATACCAGAAGAATGCAAAGTTCTGATAACCACGGTTGCACAGGTAAAAACCCACTCCAAAACCACGAACACAGCATCCATGGGACCTGACAATATCCCAGGCTGCGTTCTACACGAACTAAAGAATGAACTGGCACCCTACCCAAGTACCATGTTCAATCATAGCCTCACCTCAGGCTTTGTACCCACTGAATGGCGCACCGCGACGGTTATCCCACTCCACAAAGGGGGAGCCACGACGGACCCCAGGAACGACCGCCCCCATTAGCCTGGTCTGCAAGGCCATGGAACGTAGCATCGTGGAACTCAAAGCCACTGGTAATCTCCAAACTCTGGACCCTACCCAGTTTGGATGTGTAAGAGGCAGATCATTTCTCCTAAACCTGATTGACTTCTTTGAAGCAGTCACCAAAGCCATAGATGAGGGTAAAATGGTTCACACAGCTTATCTAGATCTTGCCAAGGCTTTCGACACCATCCCCCACTCTGGAATTATAGATAAGCTCACTAAACTAGGTATAAATCCCTATGTCACAAGATGGGTTGCCAACTAGCTCACGGACAGAACCCACACTGTGAAAGTAGCGGATTCCAAATCAGACATAAGACCAGTGACAAGTGGAGTACCACAAGGTTCACTCCTGGGTCCTCTCCTGTTTGGTATCTACTTCTCTGAAGTGCAGGCCAACACAGAAGGTCTTTGGCTAACAAAGTCTGCAGATGACTGCAAACTAGGAGTCATAATCGAAACTCCCAACGATGAGGACAAACTACAAAAGGGCCTCACTGAGACAGATACCTGGTGACAGAGCCATGGCCTGAAGCTCAATGCCAAAGAGTGTACTGTCATCCCCTTTGGTAAAAACTCTGTACCCATGAACTACCAACACAGCTGGTAGTCTACTTAATGCCGAAAATGTGATGAGACCTTGGGACACAGGTGGACAGCAGTCTCTCCTTTGATAATCACATTGCCACAGTGGTCAGGAAATCCTACGTGGCTCATCTCATCACTAAAGGATTCTCAAACAGAAAAAAAAAAAAAAAAAAGAGGTCATTGTTCCCCTCTACTCATCACTCAATTAGACCCATTATAGAGTACAACGCCCCTTTTGGTATGTACCTCAAGACATCTACAACAACTGGAAAGACCACAGAAATACCTCACAAAGAGGATTACTGACCTCAAACAGATGCCCTAATGCAGACAGTCTCAAAAAACTACAGCTTTACTCCATCGCATATTGCCTACTCAGGGGTGATCTCTGCCTAACATACAAAGTTGTCAAACCCAGAGCTGTTGGACATGCTCCACTTAAAGAAATCCCAATCCCTCTGAGCTACATGCTCTCGGGACCTAAACCTTGTCACCACAATAAACAGAACATGTTGGTGGGATAGACTCCTGTCCCAGAGACTTCCCATACTCTGGAACAGACTACGTACGTCAAACAGAGCTCCTCATTAGCACTCAAGAAAAATCTTGATAATTGGATGGGAAATTCATCCCGGGGATCACTTCTGTAGCTCTGCTCGACAGGGGCACAGGAAAATAATTTTCTTGGGTGGCGAAAGCCAGGGTACATTTTTTGGATAGGCTTGTATGGGCCATAGGGCTGATGGCCTAGTACCTACCTATGAACCTATGGTAGCTCAAGGCTGTGTTCCACAGAGCCATGGCTAGTCTGCAAATAGGGTACGAGTGGGTGCTCCCCTGCTTGTTTACGTACCACATAACTGTGGTGTTCTCTCCCTTTACCAATAGTTGCCCTGGAAGAATACGGTCTTTGAAGGCTGTCCAAGCATTCTGTACAGCTAACATTTCTTTTTGACTGACATGCAGGTGCATCTGTCTTGGGTTCAATTTGCCCTGAATGCACTGCCATGTGAGCCGCCACCCCCCCCCCCCATGCATAATCTGAGGAGTCTGTTAAGGCGGCAGGGGGTAGAGTGAAAGGGAGTCCCGGGCCACTGCCCACCACAGGAACTCTGTCTTCAAACAAGGAATGATAGAAATCATTGTTTCCAGGTCCTGAGAATGTTGACACCATAGGCTTTTTAGATACCACTGGAGTTTCCTCATATGCAGTCTTGCATATGGAATTAGTAGAATGCAAGATGCCTTGCATATGGAATTAGTAGAATGCAAGATGCCATGAACCCCAGGGCTTGCAGTACTTTCCTTGCAGATAGCTGGGGTTTTGTGGCCAATAGTTTGAAGTAGGTTGTCAAATAAACTTGTTTCTCTGGAGTGAGGAATGCCATCTGGGAAGTTGTGTTCAAGCTTGCTCCCAGGAATACAATCTGTTAAGAGTACTAGGTGAGATTTATTTTCATTGATTGTGTACCCCAGTGAAGTTAGAAGTTTCTTTACTAATGCCAGGTGTTTGTAATAGCAAGTCCTGGCTTTCTGCCTGAATTAGACAATCGTCCAAGTATGGGTAAATTTGAATATTTCTCTGCCTGCAAAATGCAATGGCTGGAGCTAGACACTTTGTGAATACCCTGAGTGTAGTAGATAAGCCAAAGGGAAGTGCAGAGAACTGATAGTGCATGGAGCAAGGTATGGTAATCCCTATGAGGTATCTGTTTCCCACAAGAAATACAGTTATTTACTTTTTCTGACATCCGGTTAAATACTGAGGCAAGAAAAAACCAAAATATTCCCCAACGGGGTACTTAGCCAACTTTGATTCGGTCTGAAACTCCGACTTCAGAAAATTTCAGAACGCCAACCTGCACTCGCAAAACTGCTTCTGCATCGGACCATGCGGCAAAAAAGACTGAGGATATGACGTCGGTCATGCACATTTGTACCCTGACGTCCTGACGTCAGACTAATGCGCCTTGACAGACGTCAGCCATATACTTTGGTATTCGGGCCGACTGGGACAGCGGACTACCCAAGTGTTAGGACTGCAGCAATGTGGAATGAAGAACATCTGATAGTGCATGGAGCCTGCCCTGAAGCATAGGCATTTCCTGCAAGATTCCCTTATTGGGATGTGCAGGTAAGCTTCAAGTCTAAGGTTGCCAGCCAGGCATCCTTGGCTAGCCTAGGAAGAAGCTGTTGAGTTAACATTTTGAATTTTGGAACTACCAGACAGGTGTTAAGGATAGGAGAGATCCTGGATTGGACACCAGGAGTTGCCTTTTCTGGGTACCAGAAAAAGTCTTGAATGAAAACCTTGTCCCCTTTGTTCTGCTGGGACAGGTTGAATAGCCCCAATACTGAGAAGAGAAAGAACCTGCTATTGGGTCTCCACCCACTGATTTGTGGGTAGGCCTGGCCAACCATTTGGGATTGGTAGTGTGTGGAATTGGAATCTGTATCCTTGGGAAACCATGTTCAAAACCCATTTGCCCTGGGAAATGAGTTCCCAGTTTCTTGCATGCAGGGCAAGCTTTCCTCCTAGGGAAGCAGGTAGTTGAGCAGGGCTTGGAAAGGTTAAGTCATTGTGACATTTTTCCGTAGGGGGATGGCTTACTACTCCCTGCTTTGGAAGTAGGAGCCCCCCACTGCCTGTGTCTGTGCGTAGCCTGAGACTGTAGTCTAGGTGGTCTGCTGTTCCTGGGTTTGGACTGAAGGCCTGGAAGGGACTGGAAAGGACCAGTTCTTTGAAGGCCAATGCATACTGAATTTGGGAGGCTGTACTTGAAGGAAATACTTTTACATAGATTTAGCTTTTTCCTCCATCCTTTTGAGGACTTCTGTTTTCTTGCCAAAAAGGCGGTCTTGGTTTAAGGGAGCATCCAGTAATTTAGCTTTAACATGACCTGACAAGTTTTGTTCCTTAAGCCAAGCATGCCTTCAAAGTACAGACCCAGCAGCCCTGCAAGATGCTGCTTAGGCATCAAAACCACATTGCTTACCAGCTTGTTCTGCAGAATGCATAAAATCTTGCAATTCGTGTGTGTTCAGCAGAGTCAGGAATCAACATCATTTTCTGCTTAAGTAGTCCCATAATATGCTGCTGATACTTTAACATATGAAACTGGCAATTTAAAGCCCTAATGTCCAAAGTAGCAGAAGTGTATACCTTCTTACCCCATCTGTCTAAGGCTCTAGAATCTTATCAGAAGGGGTAGGATTTTGGCAGCAGTAGCCTTAATGCCTTTTGGTCCTTGGGAAATGGTCTCTGGATCCGCAGGAGGATTCTTGAAGAACTTGTGACAGTCAGGTACTCTGTAGTACCAGTCAGGTTTTCTGGGAGCTGGAAGTAAAGTGTCTGGGGTAAGGCTAGATTCCAAGAAAGCATCATCTACAATGTCCAGAATAGGAGGGATAGCTAAAGGCCTGTTGAGGCAGGCATAAGAATTCCCCAAGTCTCTTTTTGGACTCTGAGTAATCCTGGCTTTCCCAGCGGAAATGCTCCCTAAGAGTAGGCAAGGTTTCACCGAAAGAAAGATCTTCTGGAGGGGAGGCAGAGGGAATGGAATCTTCTGCATCAGAATCCTCATAAGTAGATGAGGGCAAATCCTGGTAATCAAAAGGAGCAGAAACATCAGATTCCTGATCAGAAGAATCAGAAAGAAATTCAGTTCCAAGTCTCTTACAGGGGGAAGGCTGGCTTCCCCTAATTAAGATAAGGTCTTCAGCCATTCTAAGCATTTGTTTAGAGTACTATGGGCCTGAGCATGCGGTTTGGTCACCGGTTTTCTAGGCATAGTGCCAGTTTTTGGCCTGAGGGATTCGGAAAGTAGAGTTGTGTACACTTAGCATAAATGTAGATGTTACAGTATATTCACTGTTGCAGTCATATTTGGGTTATTTGCTTTGCAGTAGCCCTCAGTCGGCCTGAGTCTTGGGTCCTGCGTCGGTTGCTGTCCCTTCTTCCATGACGGCAGGGGTGTAAAACATGCAGCCTACGCCATTACATCAGTTTTTCTTGCCCCAGATGTCAGGTGCCCCCCTAATGGGAAGCAATTAAATCTATAAATACAAGGATATACCTCCAACAAAAAAGTAAATACACCAAAATGCTTTTTGAGCACAGCAAGTGAGAGTAGCGGTATAGCCAACAGAAGAAAGGGGGCTGGAGGGAGGGGTAACCAGGACTGCAACAGTGAATACACCATCTACATTTATGGTAAGTGTACACAACTGTACTATGTTCTTCGTGTTTCACTGTTGCAGTCATTACATTTGGGCAGATTCCCAAAGCTAAGGTTGGGAGGAGGAACCAGCTCTAGATTTAGAAACAATTGGCAAATGATAATGTTTGGTGAAAGTATGTACAGAACTCCAGGTAGCAGCTTCTAGGATATCCCTAGTAGGGACGCCCCTGAGAAAGGCTGTAGAGTTAGATGCAGCTCTGGTTGAATGGGGTCTGATGCCCTGTGGGATAGGTTTCCCATGGTGCTTACAGCAGAAAAGAATGCAGTGGCCTATCCATTTTGAAGTGGCTTGTTTTGAAATAGCTTTCCCCTCTGTCCCTGCAGCACATGCCACCAGCAGTTGTTCAGATTTTAACACAGAACCCAAACGACAGTAGTGCTTCCACTCAGGTTTATTCCTCCGATACCACTTATCGGCAGATTAAAAACAAAGTAAAAAGTACTATTACTTGTTGAATTTAATCTATTTTTACATTCCTGGCTATAAATAAAGTTGTCCCCAGAAACATACATGTACTAGAAACAGTTAATACAGTACACTAGCTGGTAAAATGTAAACTTATTGGTGTAACCTAATTCATAACTCACTATAGCTCTTACCAATAATGTAGGCAATTTCCAAAATTTGAACTAATAGTTTGTATTTATTCGCCACTACTTGTGACAATGAAACTTTCCCTACTAAATTCAATTATTAGTGGTTACTTAGCTTGTCTGTTTATATGCATTAATTCTATACATTCATTCAGTTCATTACCATAGGATGTCAGTCAAGGTAGGGTCTATCAAAAAAGTTACCTTCTTTAATTCAACTAACTTCTTTCTTAAATTTACTAAAAACTTCCAAGATTCATTTCTTGGATGTGGAGCTAAGTAAAAACACCCAAGAGGGTAGATATACTGCAAGAATTTATAGGAAAAGTACTTATTCAAATTAATTTTTACATTTTACTAGTTCACACCCCGAACACCAGAAAACATCAATGGTGAAAGGTCAACTTGTACATGCAGCTAGAATGGTAACTACAGAAAGTGAATTTGAAGAGGAATGTAAACTTTTGTATGACATGTTCACTCAGGGGTTACCCTAAACGATTTTTGACAGACATTTTTTATGAAGTGAAAGTTAAAAGGCAAGCAGGCATTTACAAACCGATTTTGAATAACTGTAACAATATGAGTTAACACCGTAAATGTTGTAGTTAACACTGTTCAGGATGACGGACTGACCATTACAGGACTTTACCCTTGCATTCACTTTCACTTACAGCCCAGTAGCATTAGACATTCAGAAAATAAGAAAATGTTGGTATTTATCACTAGATAAGGACATTTTCAGTAAGATAGGAGAGCCCCCCCATTATTACATTTAGACAGGGTTTTAACATGAAAAACCTTTTAGAAACTCAGTACAAAGCTAAGAAAAACAATGCGGGTACACACAAATGTGGAGCATGTAAATATTGTAGGTTTATGGACAGTGGGAACAGTTTCACAGTTAGAGAGGAGACATTCTACATTTACAATATTTACAACTATAACATGATCAGTTGTATATTTGGCCCAATGCCAACAATGTCCAGCATTTTATGTCGGTAAAACAGACAGTCGTTTAAGAGATAGAATTTATGAACATGTATACGCAATCAACAAGAGCAGCAATTATACCATGATCCCCCCAAAACGTGCACGCTGATTGGCCAGCGTGCCCGTTGTAAATCGAGTTATACTAATGGAAAAAGGTCAGGTCGCCCGGACTTTTTTCCATTAGTATAACTCGTTTTTTTTAAACACTGTCTCGCTATGTTAAATGGGTTTAACATAGCGAGACAGCTTTAAAATAAGCAACGGAGATCTCCGTTGCTTATTTTAAAGCTGTCTCGCTATGGGTTTAACATAGCGAGACAGTGTTTAAAAAAAAAGCAACGGAGAAAGCAAGATCTCCGTTGGTTTTTTAGTGTCTCGCTATGTTAAATGAGTTTAACATAGCTAGACAGTTTTAAAATAAGCAACGGAGATGTCCGTTGCTTATTTTAAAACTGTCTCGCTATGTTAAACTCATTTAACATAGCGAGACACTAAAAAAAGCAACTGAGATCTTGCTTTCTCCAGCTTTATACAACTCTGATGTACGCGAGGCGCGCAGTACATCAGAACCGCGATGCCAGACATCTGCGGAAGGGCAGTAAACAGGCATTATACTATGCCATTATTTAAGAAAAGTAATAGTTTCTTTTCTTAAATAATGTCATAATAGCATAATAACCACTTCTGGTGGGTAATGCTAAATTTACGGTTGGCTTTTTGGTCCTCGGGCCTCGGGACCAAACCACGCCAACCGTGGGTAAATTTAGCATTACCCACACCCAGGCGTGGGTTATTGCTATATGATAACACTTTAGCAAGACATTGTGACCAAAATGCTGAACATACTTTTTAAATTCAAGATCATCTCTAAAATAGGCCAAAGGATGGGAAATAACTGTAAAAATGAAAAATACATAACTGTTTTGTTATGTTACTGTTAGAGAAAAGTGAACTCAACTGGCAACTACGGTTAGAAGCGTGTACTGAGACAGGGTTGAATGAGACATGCTCTATAGCATGTGTACTTAAACTAAGAAGTTTACTTGGGTAAAATGATCTTCCACATGAAAACTAGATCTTCCCTCCTCTTACAATGGAGTTTATACTTTTACATATTTTATGATTACTGGGTTTAAATTTGGTAAGAGTGATCTCAGATTTATTTTGACTGTAAACAGATTACAGTAGGATTAAAAAATATTAAAAAAAAACTTTTTTGATAGATCCTACCTTGACTGACATCCTGTGGTAATGAACTGAATGAATGTATAGAATTAATGCATATAAATAGACAATCTAAGTAACCACTAATAATTGAATTTAGTAGGGAAAGTTTCATTGTCACAAGTAGTGGCGAATAAATACAAACTATTAGTTCAAATATTGGAAATTGCCTACATTATTGGTAAGAGCTATAGTGAGTTATGAATTAGGTTACACCAATAAGTTTACGTTTTACCAGCTAGTGTACAGTAATAACCGTTTCTAGTACATGTATGTTACTGGGGACAACTTTATGTATAACTAGGAATGTAAAAATAAATTTTGGACATCAGTCCACAAAGATTTTTTATACTACTCTTACGTAGCGGGTACAGTATTGGTTTTAGAAGCGGGTACGAATGAACTTAAGGTTACAATTGAAAACTTAGAGCTTATTTATAATACTGTGGAGATGCCTAAACAAAAACTACAGTAATTTATGTCTCAAGACATTATTGCAGACATTGGGCCACAAAGATTACTTAGTAGGCACAGTATTGGTCTTATAAGCGAGCGTGAACGAACACAAGGCTTCAACTGCAGGCTTAGATATATATATATACATACATATACATATACATATATACATATATTGAGATTCCCGATGAGTTGGCTTACTAGCATATTGGTTGCAACTATGTTAGATAATTTTTTTATTATTCTACTCGTCTGTTTTTGGTTGATGTTGTGCATGCTTATATATATGACAATTTAACCCAAGATGTGAATAGAACAGCTTAACAGGGTAACATACCCTTGAATTTTTACGAACATATTTTAAAATATTTGATATGATGTTATGGAAAAATTGTGCTTATTCTTAGTGAAGTTAACTACTGCTTTAAGAATTTCAAAGGGACACTACTGTGTCCTAATAGGTTAATACTAGAATGAGAGGTTATTTAAACTTAACTTCAAAGTCAGTTGTTTGTCTGAAGAAGTCCGGATATAATCTGGACGAAAAGCACTTTACGCTTATGGTTTTTGTTGTTTACTCTCAGTCATTTTATTCAACAAGTGATAGACAGATTAAAAACAAAGTAAAAAGTACTAAGTGGTACCGGAGGAATAAACAGAGTGGAAGCACTACTGCCATTTGGGACTCTGCTTTTTTGTGTTACAACTGTTGGGGAGTATCGTTTATTGGTGCTGAGTTGTTCAGATTTTCTTTGAGGTTTAGTCCTGTCCAAGTAGAATCTACGCTCGGTGCACATCTAGAGAGTGCAGTATTCATTCCCCTTTGTTCTGTGGGCTAGGAAAGAAGGTAGGCAAATGAATGGACTGATTAGAGCCACACCTGATACCACCTTGGGCATGAAGGAAGGACTGGTTCTGAGGGATACCTTGTCCACATGAAAGATAATAAAATGTTCCACTGCCATAAAGTACAGTTTTGTACCTACCATAAATGTAGATGTCCGATAGATATGCAACTGCAGTCATAACATATGGGTTGTCCTGCCTCAGGCAGCCCTCGGTCGGCCGGATTCCAAAGTCTGGGTCAGACGTCGGCTGATGCCGCATTTCCCTCCGGCGTCAGAGGGGCTGGAGTACATAAGCATCAGCCGATGCCATTTTCTTCAGTGTTTCTTGCCCCAGATGCCAGGTGCCCTCCAAGGAAGGCTGTAATCAAATTGGAAGACAAAAACAGGTTTCCAGACAAATAAATAAGCAATAAACAGATACACCATAACAGATATCCCCAGCTAAGAGTAATAGGGATAGGAGTGGACCCCAGGCATAGAGGGGAAGGAGGGAGGGAAAATCCGACTGCAGTTGCATATCTATCGGACATCTACATTTATGGTAGGTACAAAACTGTACTATGTCCTTCAAGAATGCAACTGCAGTCATAACATATGGGTTGAATACCATAGCTTAGCTGGGGGAGGAGGAATGCTCTAGGAAAGAGATGGTGTGGCTATCAAACCCTGCAGGACTGCCGAAGCAAAGCCTGCTCTGGATCTGGAATATAAAGGGAGGTTGTAGTGTTTGGAGAATGTATGCACGGAGCTCCATGTAGCAGCTTCTAGAATGTCTTTTGTAGGCACCCCTCAAGAATGCTGTAGAGGTGGCTGTAGCTCTGGTGGAGTGTGGCCTGACATTGGCTGGAACACTCTTTCCATGGAAGGAATAACAAAATCTGATGCAATGTCCAATCCATTTTGAAATAGTCCGTTTGGAAATTGCTTTTCCTTGTACTCCAGGGGCGTAAGCTACAAAAAGCTGATCAGACTTCCTACTGGTCTTGGTTCTGTCCAGGTAGTAGCGAAGTTGTCTGTGAATGTCCAAGGTATGTAACAGTCTTTCCCCTTTGCTCTCAGGATTGGGAAAGAAAGTAGGCAGGTGAATAGCTTGATTTAAAGAAACCCTAGATACCACTTTTGGCATAAAGGTAGGGTTGGTTCTTAAGGAGACCCTGTCTCCGTGAAAGATTATGAACGGTGGTATTGCCATTAGGGCCTGTAGTTCCGAAACCCTTCTTGCTGAGGTAATTGCCAACAGGAAAGCTGTCTTCCATGAGAGAAATTGTAAGTCCACAGAAGCTGCTGGCTCAAAGGGAGGTAGAGTCAGTTTTTCTAGGACAAAGTTGAGGTCCCAGGCTGGTACTGGAGCCTTTCTTGGTGGCTTAATATTCTTGATTCCCCTAAGGAATTGCCTTAACAAAGGATGTGAAAACACAGGCGGATCGGTGATATATCTAGCTGAAATAGCTGAGGCATGCATCTTTATGGAAGAATACGAGTCTCCATTCTGTAGCATATCTGCCAAATATTCCAGGATGAGTGGGATGTTCAATAATGATGCATCATGGGCCCTTGCTGGTATTCCAAATGCTGAATCTCTTCCATTTTGCCAAGTAAACCTTTCTGGTGGATGGTCTTCGGGCTTCTGTTAATATCCGCTGAACTTCCTCGGAGAGAGATAGATTGAGGTTATTCATGGGATCTCCCAAGCTGTTAGCTGCAGCGTCTGAAGGTTGGGACGTACTGTTTTGAAGTTGTGTTGAGTCAAAAGTTGGGGCCACTGGGGAAGGGCCCACTTTTTGTTGTGACATATGCTCCGTAGTAGTGGGTACCAGTGTTGTCTTGGCCAGTCTGGAGCTATTAGGATCCCCTTGGGCTTCTCTGCTTTGATCTTTAGTAATACTGTGGTCATCAGTGGCAGAGGTGGGAATGCATAGATTTTTAGGAAGTTCCAGTTGAATGAAAGAGCATCTATTTTCCATGCTTGTGGATGATATGTCCTTGAACAGAATTTTTGTAGATGATGGTTGAGGTGGGAGGCAAATAGGTCTACTTCTGGCCTGCCCCATGTCGAGGTGAGTCGTATGAAGATTTCTGGATGTAACCTCCACTGTGGGGTCTATGAAATTCCTGCTTAGGCTGTCCGCCAGCACATTGTCTTTGCCTGGAACAAACTGGGATTGCAACTGTATGTTTAGGCTCAGTGATTTTTCCCAAAGATTCATTGTCTGTCTGCAAAGGGGGTAAGAATGGGTGCCCCCCCTGCTTGTTTATGTACCACATCACAGTGGTGTTGTCTGTCCGTATTAGCAGATGGCCTTGCTGAAGTTGTTGTCGAAAGGCCTCGATGGCATGCATTACTACCAGCATTTCTTTTTGGTTGATATGCAGATGTGTTTCCTTTGGAGACCATTGTCCTTGAATACATCTGCCCTCCATGTGCGCCCCCCATCCAAGGTCTGAGGCGTCTGTGGTCATGGTCTGTGTTATCTGAGGTTTTTTGAATGACATACCTGTGTTTGCCTGGCTTACCGAGGCCCACCATAGAAATTCCTTTTGTAGGCATGGAATGAGCGGTATGGTTGTCTCTAGGTTGTTGCTGTGCTGAGACCATAAGCTTTTTAGGTACCACTGAAGCTCTCTCATGTGTAGTCTTGCTAATGGAACCAGGAGAATGCAGGATGCCATGTAACCCAGGGCCTGTAGGAATCTCCTTGCAGTCATCTGGGTGAGCTTTGCCAAACCTTTGAAATAATGAGTTAACTTCTCTTGCTGGTCTTCTGTCAGGTAAGCCATTTGAGAGGCTGTGTCTAGTTTGGCTCCTAAGAAGGTTATTTGCTGGGATGGCTGAAGTCTTGACTTTTGGAAGTTGACTGTGTATCCCAGAGCCTGTAGCAACTGTATGACATAGTTCAAGTTTTTTGTCAAAATCAGTTTGTCGTCCGCTTGTATGAGGCAGTCGTCCAGGTACGGGTAAATTTGGATCCCCTGGAGCCTGCAATGAGCAATTACTGAAGCCAGGCATTTTGTGAATACTCTGGGCGCAGTAGATAAGCCAAATGGCAATGCTGAGAATTGATAATGCTCTGGTCCTGCAAGAAATCTGAGGTATCTTCTGCAGCTGTGTCTGATAGGGACATGCAGGTATGCCTCCTTGAGGTCCAGAGTAATCAGCCAAGACCCCTTGCCCAGCATGGGAAGGAGTTGCTGTAGAATCAGCATTTTGAACTTTGGTACTATGAGAAAAGTGTTTAATGCGGACAAATCCAGTATTGGTCTCCATTGAGTTTCTTTTCTTGGAACAAGGAACAGTCTTGAGTAAAACCCCTGGCCTTGTTCTTGTTGTGGAAATCTTTCTATTGCTTTGATCTGAGCAAGCAGAGAAATTTGCTTGATAGCCTCTGCCCTCTGGTTTTGTGGTAGGTTTGGCATGCCTTGTTTTCTTGGCAAGGTATGAAAGTGGAACCTGTAACCTTGGTCTATAATGTCCAAAATCCATTTGTCCTTTGTTAATCTGTGCCAATTGTCTGAAAAGAGATAATTTTCCACCCAAAGGAGCTTCTATTTGCTCCTTGGTCAGCAGAAGTAGAGGAAAGTCATTGAGATTGTCCCTGTGGGGCAGGAGAGACCCCTGTGTCACTTCTTTGGTTTGCTGGTTGCCATTGTCGTCCCCTGTAGGAACCTCTGTATTGCACTCTTCCTCAGCCACGCCTGTTTTTACCCCTTTGAAATCTTTCAGGATTAGGAAAGGACCAGTTTTTAGAAGGCCAATTCCTGCTGAATCTGGGTGGCTGAACCTGGAGAAAATCTTTGACTGTCTGAACTGACTTGGCTTTTTCCTCGATGGACTTTAACACATCTTTAGCATTAGCACCAAAAAGCTTGTTTTCCAAGGGTGCATCAAGAAGTTTTGCAATCTGGTAGAGGTTGTTCTTTTAACCATGCATGTCTATGAATGACTGCCCCTGTCATAGCTGCCCTACATGAAGCTTCCAATGCATCATATCCACACTGCAGAAAGTGATTGCTAACTTGCTGAGAATTATGTACAGCCTCCTGCAAAGACTTCCGGTCTAAAGGTTCGGGAGAGGCCAATGTTTTCTGTAAATCTAACAGGTAATCCTGATATTGAAATATATGAAAGAGGCAATTCAGAGCTCTCATAGATAAAGTAGTGGAGGTGTAGACCTTTCCCCCCCCATCTCTCTAATGACCTAGCTTCCCTGTTGGAAGGCAAAGGATTTTTGGAGGTGGTTGCTGAAACCCCTTTAGGTCCCTGAGAAATGGTTTCTAAATCAACAGCATGGGCCCTAAAGAAATGAGAATGTGTTTTTGGGACCCTATAGTATCCGTCTGGCTTGGCAGGAGCAGGAGGAAGAGTATCAGGGGTAACACTGGAGTCGTGAGTATAGATCATCCAAAACATCAAGCACAGGAGGTATAGCCAAGGGCCTGTGTTGGGGCTTTTTAAGGAAGGTTCGAAGGCGCTTTCTGGAATCAGAATATTCCTGGCCTTGCCACTTAAAATGTTCCCTCATGGAATGCAGAACTTCCCCAAAAGAAATATCCTCAGGAGGGGAGGCCGAGGGGATGGATTCCTCTGCATCAGAGTCCTCCTAGGTCTGGAAGGGCTCTTCCTGGCTATCGGAGTGAACAGAGTCCTCAGAATCTTCATCTGAAGGGATAGGGTCAGAGGGTTCAACCCGGGGCCTCTTAACAGAAGGAGGCTGGGATCCTTTCTCAGGATGGGCCTCGGAACCTCTGATCATGGAAATTAAGTCTGCGGCCATAGTCATGATTTGTGTTTCAGGAGTGGGCTGAGGTAAGGCTTTAGCAGTAAGGTGCTTGGTCTTGCTGGCTGCCTTAGCACGTGTGTAGGCCTTAACAGACATGGACATATGAGGCCTAGCAGCTCCACGTGCAGGAGTGACCTTATCCACAGCAATGGTCTCGGGCATTTCCTCGGTTTCAGTATCTGGAGGAAAATCAATAACTGGCGTTGGTGTGGTCTCTGGTATCGGTAATGCGGTGTCTTCGGTTCAGAGCGGTGAAATAACCGCCTCAGAGGGAACCGGGGCACTCGCGGTAGGTTTTGGCGTGGAGTCGGTGGAAGACACGTGCCAACGATGTCGGTCCCGGTCTTTTAGTTTCTTAGGAGTCTGCGATGTCGGTAGTTCCGACGGCATTGTATAATCAAATTTTTCGCCGAAAAAGTCTTCAGCGAACTCCGCCCGGCGCCTTAGAGTGCGCTTATTGAAGCGAGCACAGGCGGCACAGGCCGAGACGTCGTGGTCTGGGCCAAGGCAAGGAAGGCAGTAAGAGTGGAAATCTTTGAGGTATTTGTTTACCACAAGACAAACAATTATTAACTTTCAGTAATTTCTGACATCGGCTGAGGCAAGAAAAGGTCCCCAACGGGGTACTTAGCTTTTTTGATGACTTCGGATTCGAAGAATAGAGGAGCTGACCGACCGGCACTTGCGAACTGCTTCTGCTTCGGGCACCGCGCGGCAAGAAAGACTGAAGAAAATGGCGTCGGCTGATGCTTATGTACTCCAGCCGCTCTGATGTCGGGAGGGAAATGTGACATCAGCCGACGTCGGACCCAGACTTTGGAATCCGGCCGACCGAGGGCTGCCTGAGGCAGGACAACCCATATGTTATGACTGCAGTTGCATTCTTGAAGGACATCGGCCTGCAATTCAGATACTCTTCTTGCAGAAGTGATAGCTAAAAGGAAAGCTGTTTTCCAGGACAGAAATTTTAAATCTGCAGTAGCAGCTGGCTTGAAAGGAGGAAGAGTGAGTTTCTCCAAGACAAAGTTAAGATCCCAGGCAGGAGTTGGAGCTCTCCTGGATGGCCTTAAAGTTCTTGGCCCCTCTAATGAACTGCTTGGGCGGTGGGTGAGAGAAGAGTGGAGGCGCTGTGCTGTAATGAGCTGAAATGGCTTGAGGCATGAATTTTGATGGAGGAAAAGGACAAGCCCTTATGAAGCACAGTAAATTATTGAAGAATCTGAGGTAAATTTGGCACTGCTGCACTCATCCCTTGAGATAGTTTCCAGGCACAAAAATCTTTTCCATTGTGCAGCATAAGTTTTTCTGGTAATGGGCCTCCTTGCCTCTAAAATGATATCCATCACTTATTTGCTGATGGATGGTAAAGGAGAGATTAGGTAATTAGCCAGGGTGCTAGGTTCAGAGTTTGCAGCTGAGTGTGCAGAATCCGTTTCTCCTGCTGAAACAGGGAAGGAGTCAGAGTCAGGTGCCACTGAGCAAAGCATGACACTGCGCGCGAGTGGGTGCCAGTGTTGGCGAGGCCAGTCTGGTGCAATTAAAATTGTCCTTGGCTTGCCCAGTTTGATCTTTAGTAGTACTTTGGAGAGCAGAGGCAGAGGAGGAAAGGCATAAACGGATAGGTTTTTCCATTTGAAGGGTAGAGCATCCACTTTTCCAAGCTAGCTTGTGGGGAATCCTTGAGCAAAATCTGTCCAATTGATGGTTGCGGGGGGAGGCAAACAGGTCTATATCTGGGCAACCCCATTTGCTTGTCAACATGTTGAAAATCTTTGGTTCCAATTTCCACTCGTGTGGGTGCAGATTTCTGATTAGTCAGTCTGCCAGTGTATTTAGTTTTCCTGGCAGGAATTGAGCTTGTAGATTCACTTGGTAGCTCAAGGCTGTGCTCCATAATGCCATGGTTAGTCTGCAGAGGGGTAAGGAGGAGTACCCCCCTGCTTGTTTATGTACCACATCACAGTGGTGTTGTCCATCTTTCCATTAGTTGTCCTGGAAGAATGTGGTCCTCGACTAGCCTAGTCTGCAAGGCTATGGAGCGTATCATCATGAAACTTAACAATGACATTGGAAATCTCCAAACTTTGGACCCTACCCAGTCCAGGTTTGTAAAACGCAGATAATGTCTCCTAAACTTGATAGCCTTCTTTGAAGCTGTCACCAAAGCTGTAGAAGAGGGGTAAGGTGGTACACACAGCCTATCTAGATCTCGCCAAGGCTTTGAACACCATTCCCCCACTCTAGAATTATAGACAACCTCACTAAACTAGGTATAAATCCCTATGTCACAGGATGGGTTGTCAACTGGCTCACTGAACGAACCAACACTGTGAAAGTAGAAGACACTAAATCCAACTTCAGACCAGTGACATGTGAAGTACCAGAGGGTTCAGTCCTAGGTCCTCTCCTTGTTTGGTATCTACTTCTCTGAAGTACAGGCTAACACAGAAGGTCTTTGGCTAACAAAGTTCACAGATGACTGCAAACTAGGAGCCATAATCAAATATCCTAACGATGTGGACATCCTACAAAAGGGCCTCACTGAGACAGATGCCTGGTGTCAAAGCCATGGCCTCAAGCTCAATGCCAAAAAGTGCATTGTCATCCCTTTTGGTAAAAACTCTGTACCCATGAACTACCACATAGGCGAAAAACTACTTAACACCGAAAGTGTGATAAGACCTTGGGACACAGGTGAACAGTAGTCTCCTTTGATAAACACATCGCTACAGTAGTCAGGAAACCCTTCTACGTGGCACACCATCACAAAAGGTTTCTCATCCAGGAAAAAAAAAAAAAAAAAAAAGAGGTCATTGTTCCCCCTCTACTCATCACTCATTAGACCCGTTAAGAGTACACCGTCCCTTTTGGTATGTACCTCAAGACATCTAGAACAATTGGAAAGGCCACAAATAGAGGATTACCAGCTGCAAACAGATGCCCTAAACAGACAGTCTCAAAAAAACTCCAGCTTTACTCAGTTGCATATCGTCTACACAGGCGATCTCGGCCTAACATACAAAGCTATGTCAAACCCAGAGCTGTTGGACATGCTCCACGTAAAGAAATCCCAATCCCTCAAGAGCTACACGCTCTAGGGACTTAAACCTTGTCACCACAAACAGAAAGTACAGTTTTGTACCTACCATAAATGTAGATGTTCAAGTGCTAATACAGCTGCAGTCATAACAGATGGGTTCTCCTGCCGTCAGGCGGGTCCGCGGTCGGCCAAATTCCAAAGTCTAGGTCCGGCGTTGGTTGTCGTCGCTTCTTCCCTGACGTCAGTGCGACAGGGGTATAAAGGAACTAGCCAACGCCATTTTCTTCAGTTTTTCTTGCCCCAGATGTCAGGTGCCCCCAGAAGGAAGGCAATACATAAACTTGTGTGATAATGCAGTGCAAAATAATCAAAATACAGTAGTTGCAAGCAAATACATCATAAATGAATACCCCAATCAGGTTGTATGGGGATGTGTTAGCCTATAGGCCTGTCCCAAGAGGGGAAGGAGGGAGGGAAACCTGGACTGCAGCTGTATTAGCACTCTAACATCTACATTTATGGTAGGTACAAAACTGTACTATGTTCATCGTGCATACAGCTGCAGTCATAACAGATGGGTAGAATCCCAAAGCTAAGAAAGGGGTGGTAGGCACTAGGTGGAACTAGGAGATGCCAAAATGCCCTGCAAGACTGCAAAGCCTGCTCTAGATTTGGAGTATAATGGTAGGTTGTAGTGCTTGGAGAAGGTATGCACAGAACTCCAAGAGGCTGCTTCCAAAATATCCTTGGTAGGAACTCCTCTGAGGAAGGCTGCAGAGGTGGCTGTGGCCCTGGTGGAATGAGTTCTAATGCCTGTAGGTACAGTTTTGCCATGAAAGGAATAGCAAAAGCGTATGCAGTGGGCTATCCATTTTGAGATGGTCTGTTTGGAAATTGGCTTTCCTTGAGCTCCTACCGCATAGGCCACAAAGAGCTGTTCTGATTTTCTGAAAGGCTTTGTTCTGTCCAAATAATAACGCAGTTGTCTGTGGATGTTCAAGGAATGTAGTAATCTCTCCCCTTTGTTTTGAGGATTAGGATAAAAAGTAGGTAAATGTATGGCCCAATTTAAAGCTACCCTGGATACCACTTTAGGCATAAAGGACGGGTTGGTTCGTAAGGAAACTCTGTCCTGATGGAAAATGATAAAAGGCTTGACAGCCATGAGAGCCTGTAGTTCTGAAACTCTACGAGCTGAAGTGATAGCCAGAAGGAAAGCTGTTTTCCAGGACAAATATTGCAAATCTGATGAGGCAGCTGGCTCAAAGGGAGGTAAGGTCAGTTTTTCCACAATGAAATTAAGATCCCAAGCAGGTATTGGTTGATTCCTTGGAGGTCTTAAATTCTTAGCCCCTCTGAGGAACTGTCTTAGAGGGTGAGAGAATAAAGGTGGATCAGTGTTATATTCTGCAGAAATGGCTGAGGCATGGATTTTGATGGAGAAAAAGTCCACTGCTTAGCAGTTCAGCCAAATACTGTAGTATTTGAAGTAAATTAAGTTTTCCAGGATCCTGGCCCTTTTTCTCATTCCAGACAAAAACGTTTCCATTTTGCGGAGTAAGCTTTTCTAGTTGATGACCTTCTGGCCTCCAAAATGACATCCTGCACCTCCTTGGAGAGTAGGGCCTGTTGTGATGCTAAGGAATCTTCCATGCGGCTAGATTGAGTGTTTTTAGCTGTCTGCGAAGAGTTTTGAAGCTGTGCTGAGTCAGAAGAGGAGGCATTAGAGGCAGAGTCCATGGTGGCGAATGAGTCAGGCTCCTCAGGAGTGGGTACAAGTGTTGCCTTGGCCAGTCCGGAGCAATGAGAATCATCTTTGGTCTGTCTGCTCTGGTTTTCAATAGAACTTTGGGCAGCAGAGGAAGAGGTGGGAAGGCAAACTGTCATTCATGTCCAACTGAAAGTGAGAGCGTCCACTTTCCAGGCCTTTGGATGGAAGATCCTTGAGCAGAATTTTGTCAATTGATAATTTTTGTGGGAGGCAAAGAGATCTATGTCTGGCCTTCCCCATTCTTGGATTATTTCTGTAAAAACTTCTGGATGCAATTTCCATTCGTGTGGATCTCATATTCCTGCTTAGGTTGTCTGCCAGCGTGGTTTCCTTGCCTGGCAAGTACTGTGCTTGTAGTTCCATTTGTAAGTCCATGGCCATGTTCCAAAGTGACATGGTCAGTCTGCATAGGGGGTAAGAATGTGTTCCTCCCCGTTTTGTACCACAACTGTGGTGTTGTCCGTTCTTATCAATAGTTGACTTGGTTGTAGAAGGTCCTTGAAAGCTATAATAGCATTTATTACTGCTAGCATTTCTTTTTGATTGATGTGAAGGTGCTTTTCTTTTTGGGACCATTTGCCCTGAATGCACCGATCTGTCATGTGCGCCCCCCAGGTGTAGTCAGAGGCGTCTGTTGTGATGACTTGATTTGCTTGAGGCTTGCTGAATGGAAGACCTGTGTTTGTTTGACATGCTTGAGCCCACCGCAGAAATTCCTTTTGCAGGCATGGAATTAGTGGTATTATTGTTTCCAAACTGTAGCTGTATTGAGACCATATGTTTTTCAGGTACCATTGTAGTTTCCTCATATGCAGCTTTGCACATGGTATTAGTAAGATGCAAGATGCCATGAATCCCAGAGCCTGCAGGATTTTCCTTGCAGTCAGCCTGGTGCAATTTGCTAGTGTTCTGAAGTATTGAATTAGTTGCCCCTGCTTCTCTGGCGTGAGGTAGGCCATCTGGGTGTTTGTGTCCAAATTGGCACCCAGGAAAATTATCTTCCGAGAGGGTATTAGCCTTTACTTCTTTTTGATGACTGTGTATCCCAGAGAGTTCAACAACATTATTACATAAGCCAGATGTTTCAGAAGAATGTGCTTGCTGTCTGCTTGGATCAGGCAGTCGTCCAAATAGGGGTATATTTGTATCCCTTGAAGTCTGCAGTAGGCAATTACTGATGCCAGGCATTTCGTGAATACTCTGGGCACAGTAGATAAGCCAAAGGGCAATGCAGAGAATTGATAATGGGTTGAACCTGCAAGAAACCCGAGGTACCTTCTGCAATTTTGTCTGATTGGGACATGCAGGTATGCCTCCTTGAGGTCCAATGTTACCAACCAAGACTCCTTGCCCAGCATGGGAAGAAGTTGCTGTAGAGTGAGCATCTTGAATTTTGGTACGAGTAGAAATGTGTTTAGGATGGATAGGTCCAAAATAGGTCTCCAATCTTTTCCCTTCCTTGGCACCAGAAATAGCCTGGAATAAAAACCTTGACCTTGTTCGTGCGTAGGTACCTCTTGAATAGCTTTCATGTTTATGAGCTCTGTAATTTGCTTTTGTGCCTCTGCCATTTGACTGTGTGGCAGGTTTGGCATGCCTCTCATTTTTGGAAGGGTGTGAAAATGGAATTTGTAGCCTCTGTTTATAATGTCCAGGATCCATTTGTCCTTTGTGACAATATGCCAATTCTTTGAAAATAATGCCAGCTTTCCTCCTAAGGGGGCTGCCATTTGAGACTTGGTTGGCATGCAAAGGGGGTGCTTTCTGAAAGACTGCGAGTTATCCTCACCACCTCTGTGTAGGAGCTTGCCATTGTCTGCCTCTAAACGATCCTTGGGATTGCCCTCTGCCCCTTGGGCACCTGTATCTGCCTCTTTGGGGTCTGTCCGTGGCAGGAAAGGACCAGTTTTTGGAAGGCCAATTTCTACTAAAACGTGGGGGTTGTACCTGCAGAAATTCTCACAGTTTGCATTGATTTAGCCTTTTCCTCCATTTTCCTTAACACCTCCTCAGCATTAGCACCAAATAGTACATCCTTTTGAAGAGGGGCGTCTAGTAATTTAGCTTTGACATGATCAGGCAAGGCTTGTTCCTTGAGCCAGGCATGCCTACGTATGACTGATCCTGTAACAGCAGCTCTACATGAGGCCTCTAGAACATCAAAACCACATTTGTAAGGTATGCTTACCCACTTGTTCTGCACTATGCATCAAATCCTGCAACTCCTTCAAGTCTGGTTGTTCCGGTTGTGAAATTTTACTTTTCAATTGTGATGACAAAAACTGTTGGTATTTTAGCATATGAAACTGACAGTTTAAGGCCCTCATGGATAAGGTAGCCGAGGTATATACCTTTTCCCCCAACCTTTCTAAGGATCTGGAGTCTCTCTTGGAAGGTAATGGATTTTTAGCAATGGAGGCCTTAACTTCCTTGGGGCCCTGTGAGATGGTTTCTGGGTCAGCAGCATGGCTTTTGTATAGAAATTGGTGTGAGTCAGGAACCCTGTAGTACCTGTCAGGCTTAACTGGAGCTGGAGGTAGAGAGTCCGGGTTAAGGCAAGCCTCCGAGTAAACATCATCTAGGATGTCCAAGACAGGAGGTATAGCCAGAGGCCTGTGCTGAGGTAGCAAGAGAAATTCCCTGAGCCTTTTCTTGGAATCTGAATAATCTTGGCCTTCCCAGTGGAAGTGTTCCCTTAAGGTATGCAAAGTTTCCCCAAATGAGTGTGGGGGGGGGGGGGGACAGAAGGGATGGACTCATCCGCATCAGAGCCTTCAAAAGGGGAGTAAGAATGTTCCTGATCATCAGAATGCTCTGAAATAATGGAGCCCTGATCAGAGGAGGGGGAGTCTTCCTCCACTCTGGGCCTTTTGTCCGGTGGGGGCTGAGAACCTCTGATAAGAGCAATTAAATCCTCAGCCATTTTAAGCATCTGTTTCTTAGGCATGGGGCCTGGAGATGGGCCCTGTGTAGCTGGTCTCAGAGTGCATGGTTGCTTTAGACTTTGTGAAAGCCTTGGAGAAAGAAGAGGAAGGTCTGAAGACACCTTGAGTGGAGGTGGACCTGTCCACATTCTGAGATTCAACGCCAAGAGTGGCTTCGGTATCTGTAGTCGGGGTGTGGGCCGAGGAGCCTGCGACCTCGGGCACAGGAGACCCTGTCAAAGAAGTGTTGTCGGTAGTCAGGGGCTGCGTAGGCGCCTCACTGAGAACCGGACCACGTGTAGTCGGCTTTGGCGTTTTTTTAGACAAAACCGGAGTCGGAGTATCCGACGACATAGTATAGTTAAACGCTTTCCTAAAATAATGCTGGGCGAACTCCGCCCGACACTTAATAGTGCGTTTGTTGAATGTAGCACAAAAGCGACAGACCGAGACGTCGTGGTCTGGGCCTAAACAAGGTATACAGAGGGAATGGAAATCCTTATGCAGTATTTGCTTCCCACAAGAAATACAATTATTAACTTTGTCTGACATCGGTCTGAGGCAAGAAAAGTTTCCCCAACGGGGTACTTAGCTTTTAAGAAGACTTCGGTTTCCAAATTTTCGTAATCTCAGGAGCTGGCAGACCGGCACTTGCGAACTGCTTCTGGCACCGCGCGGCAAGAAAGACTGAAGAAAATGGCGTTGGCTGGTTCCTTTATACCCCTGTCGCATTGACGTCAGGGAAGAAGCAACGACAACAGACGCCGGACCTAGACTTTGGAATTCGGTCGACCGAGGACCCGCCTGACGGCAGGAGAACCCATCTGTTATGACTGCAGCTGTATGCACGATGAACATCATGCAAAGGGATAGATTCCGGTCTCAGACTTCCCATACTCTGGAACAAGTTACCCAACAAAGCTCCTCATTAGCACTCAAGAAAAATCTTGATTGGATGGGAGATTGGAAATTCACCACGGGGATCACTTCTGTGGCTCTGCTCGACAGGGGCACAGGAAAATAATTTTCTTGGGTGGCAAAAGCCACTGTACCGTTTGGCTAGGCTTATATAGGCCCCAAGGCCAATAGCCTAGTACCTACCTATGAATCTATAAAGTCTGTCAGTGCATTCTGTACAGCTAACATTTCCTTTTGATTTATATGCAGGTGCATTTGACTTGGGTTCCATATGCCCTGAATGCACTTCCCTACCAGGTGAGCCCCCCCATGCATAGTCTGATGAGTCTATTAAAATTTGGGTGACAGGAGGTAGTGTGAATGGAAGTCCCCTGTTTTGGTGGCAGGCCTCTGTCCACCAAAGGAACTCTAGGTGTAGGCAAGGTAAGACTGGAATCCTTGCTTCTAGATCCTGTGAATGTTGACACCATAGCTTTTGAGATACCCATTGTAGTTTCCTCATATGCAGCCTTGCACATGGAATTAGAAAAATGCAGGAGGCCGTGAACCACAAGGCTTGCAGAATTTTCCTTGCAGATATCTGGGTTTTTGTGGCCACTTGTTTGAAGTAGGTTGTCAAATGAATCCGTTTCTCTGGCGTGAGGAAAGCCATCTGGGAAGTTGTATTCAAGCTTGCTCCCAGGAATGTAATTTGACGACAGGGTACCAGGTGTGATTTCTTTTCATTTATGGTGTACCCCAGACAAATCAGTACCCTTTGAACAAAAGGCCAGAGGATTCAAAAGTATGCCCTGGCTTTCTGCCTGAATTAGACAACTGTCCAGGTATGGGTATATTAGAATATTTCTTTGCCTGCAAAATGCAATGACCGGAGCTAGGCACTTTGCAAATACCCTGGGAGCAGTAGAGAAGCCAAAGGGCAGTGCAGAGAACTGATAGTGCATGTAGCCTGCTTTGAAGCGTAGGTATCTTCTGCAAGACTCCCTGATAGGGATGTGCAGGTATGCCTCTTTTTAAAGTCTAGTGTTGCTAACCATGCATCTCTGCCTAGCATAGGAAGCAGCTGGTGAAGTGTCAGCATTTTGAATTCTGGAATCACCAGGAAGGTGTTAGAAAGGTCCAGGATAGGACGCCATGTATTGCCTTTTCAGGGTACCAGGAAAGGTCTCTAATAGAAACCTTGTCCCCTTTCATCTTCTGGTATCAAATGAATATCCTCCATGTTTGAGAAAGACTACTTGATTTTGGGCCTCCGCCCACTGATTTGGGGGTAGAGCTGGTCACCCACTTGGAGTTGGGTAAAGTACAGTTTTGTACCTACCATAAATGTAGATGTTAGAGTGCTAATACAGCTGCAGTCATTACAGATGGGTTCTCCTGCCATCAGGCGGGTCCACTGTCGGCCGAATTCCAAAGTCTAGGTCCGGCGTCTATTGTTGTCGCCTTCTTTCCCGACGTCAGTGTGACAGGGGTATACAAGACACAGCAGACGCCATTTTCTTCAGTCTTTCTTGCCCCAGATGTCAGGTGCCCCCAGAAGGAAGGCAATACATAATTTATATATAATCATGCAATGCAATATAATCAAAAATCAGTAGTTGCAAGCAAATACACCATAGAAGGATAACCCAATCAGGTTGTATGAGGAGGTGTTAGCCACTAGGCCTGTACCAAGAGGGGAAGGAGGGAGGGAAACCTGGACTGCAGCTGTATTAGCACTCTAACATCTACATTTATGGTAGGTACAAAACTGTACTATGTTCATCGTGCATACAGTTGGTCATTACAGATGGGTAGAATCCCAAAGCTACGCACAGGGTGGTAGGCACTGGGTGGCACTGGGAGGAGCCAGAATGCCCTGCAACACAGCAGTGGCAAAGCCTGCTCTAGTTTTGGAGTATAAAGGTAGGTGGTAGTGTTTAGTGAAGGTATGCACAGAAGTGGCTGCCTCCAAAATATCTTTGGTAGGAACTCCTCTGAGAAAGGCTGCAGAGGTAGCTGTGGCCCTTGTGGAGTGGGATCTGATGCCTGCAGGTACAGATTTACCATGAAAGGAACAACAAAAACGTATGCAGTGGCCTATCCATTTTGAAATTGTCTGTTTGGAAATTGGCTTCCCTTGAGCTCCTACAGCATAGGAGACACAGAGTTGTTCTGATTTTCTGAAAGGCTTTGTTCTGTCCAAATAGTAAACGCAGCTGTCTATGGATGGCTAAGGAATGTAGCAGCCTTTCCCCTTTGTTTTGAGGATTGGGGTAAAAGGTAGGTAAGTGTATGGCCTGATTTAAAGCTACCCTGGATACTACTTTAGGCATAAATGACGGGTTGGTTCGTAGGGAAACCCTGTCCTGATGGAAGATGATAAAGGGCTGCACAGCCATGAGGGCTTGTAGTTCCGAGACCCTACGAGCTGAGGTAATAGCCAGAAGGAAAGCTGTTTTCCAGGACAAATATTGCAAATCTGTTGAGGCAGCTGGTTCAAAAGGAGGCAATGTTAATTTTTTTAGAATGTAATTAAGATCCCAAGCTGGGATTGGTTGTTTCCTTGGAGGTCTTATATTCTTAGCCCCTCTGAGGAACTGTCTTAAGAGTGGGTGAGAGAATAAAGGTGGGTCAGTGTTGTATTCTGCAGAAATGGCTGAGGCATGGATTTTGATGGAGGAGAATGAAAAGTCCACTGTTCAGCAGCTCAGCTAGATACTGTAATATCTGAGACAAATTCAGTTTTCTAGGATCCTGGCCCTTTTTCTCATTCCAAGCGCAAAACCGTTTCCATTTTGCGGAGTAAGCTTTTCTAGTAGATGGCCTTCTGGCCTCCAAAATGACATCCTGCACCTCCTTGGAGAGTAGGGTCTGTTGTGGTGTTAAGGAATCTTCCATGCAGCCAGATTGAGTGTTTTCAGCTGACTGAAGAGTTTGTAGCTGTGCAGAGTCAGAAGAAGCAGCATTAGAGGTAGGGTCCAGGGAAGAGAATGTGTTAGGCTCCTCAGGAGTGGGTACCAGTGTTGTCTTGGCCAGTTTGGAGCAATCAGTATCATCTTTGGTCTGTCTGCTCTTGCTTTCAAAAGCACCTTGGGCAGTAGAGGAAGAGGTGGGAAGGCGTAAACTGTCCGTGCTGCCCGACTGAAAGAAAGGGCGTCCACTCTCCAGGCCTTTGGATGAAATGTCCTTGAGCAGAATTTTGTCAATTGATGATTTTTCTGGGAGGCAAATAGATCTATGTCTGGCCTTCCCCACGCTTGGATTATCTTTGTAAAACACTTGAGAATGCAACTTCCATTCGTGTGGGTCTGTCATATTTCTGCTTAGATTGTCTGCCAGCATGTTTTCCATACCTGGCAAGTACTGTGCTTGAAGCTCGATTTGCAACTCGAGCCATGTTCCAAAGTGACATGGCCAGCCTGCACAGGGGGTATGAATGTGTTCCTCCTTTGTTTATGTACCACATTACTGTGGTGTTGTCTGTTCTTATCAATAATTGCCCTGGATGCAGAAGGTCCTTGAAAGCTGTAATAGCATTCATCACTGCTAGCATTTCCTTTTGATTGATGTGAAGGTGCTTTTCCTTTTGGGACCATTTGCCCTGAATGCACCGGTCTGTCATGTGCGCCCCCCAGGCGTAGTCTGAGGAGTCTGTTGTGATGACTTGATTTGCTTGAGGCTTGCAGAATGGTAGACCTGTGTTTGTTTGGCATGCTTGAGCCCACCATAGAAATTCCTTTTGCAAACATGGAATTAGTGGTATTATTGTTTCCAAACTGTGGCTGTGTTGAGACCATAGGTTTTTTAGGTACCATTGAAGTTTCCTCATATGCAACTTTGCACATGGGATTAGAAGAATGCAAGATGCCATGAATCCCAGAGCCTGCAGGATTTTCCTTGCAGTTAGCCTGGTACAGCTAGTATCTTGAAGTACTGAGTTAGCTGCCCCTGTTTTTCTGGCGTAAGATAGGCCATCTGGGTGTTTGTGTCCAAGTCGGCACCCAGGAAAATTATTTTCCGAGATGGTGTTAGCCTGGATTTCTCTTTGTTGACTGTGTATCCCAGAGAATTCAATAACCGTGTTACATAAGCCAGATGTTCCAGAAGTATGCGTTTGCTGTCCGCTTGGATCAGGCAGTCATCCAAATAAGGGTATATTTGTATCCCTTGAAGTCTACAGTAGGCAATTACTGATGCCAGGCATTTCGTGAATACTCTGGGTGCAGTAGATAAGCCAAAGGGCAGTGCAGAGAATTGATAGTGGATTGAACCTGTAAGAAATCTGAGGTATCTTCTGCAGCTTTGTCTGATTGGGACATGCAGGTATGCCTCCTTGAGGTCCAATGTTACCAGCCAAGACTCCTTGCCCAGCATGGGAAGAAGCGCTGTAAGGTGAGCATCTTGAATTTTGGTACGAGTAGAAATGCGTTTAGGATGGATAAGTCCAAAATGGGTCTCCAATCGGTTCCCTTCCTTGGTACCAGGAATAGTCTGGAATAAAAACCTTGACCTTGTTCGTGAGTAGGTACCACTTGAATAGCTTTCATGTCCATGAGCTTTGAAATTTGTATTTGAGCCTCTGCCCTTTGATTGTGTGGCAGGTTCGGCATGCCTCTCATTTTGGAAGAGTGTGAAAATGAAATCTGTAGCCTCTGTTTATAATGTCCAGGATCCATTTGTCTTTTGTGACAATATGCCAATTTTTTGAAAATAATGCCAGCTTTCCTCCTAAGGGTGCTGCCACTTGAGCCTTGCTTGGCATGCAAAGGGGAAAGTCATTGGGTTTGTTTCCTGTATTGCTGTGGACCATCTTCGCCACCTCTTGGTGTTGGAGATTGCCATTGTCTGCCTCTATACGATCCTTGAGATTGTCCTCTGCCCCTTGTGCGCCTTTTGGGGCTTGTCCGTGGCTGGAAAGGACCAATTTTTTGACTGCCAATTTCTACTAAAACGTGGTGGTTGTACCTGTAAGCCCCTTGTGCGCCTGTATCTACCTCTTTGGGGCTTGTCCGTGGCTGGAAAGGACCAATTTTTTGAAGGCCAATTTCTACTAAAACTTGGTGATTGTACCTGTAGAAAAGCTTTAACAGTTTGCATAGATTTAGCCTTTTCTTCCATTTTCCTTAGTATCTCCTCAGCATTAGCACCAAATACATCCTTTTGTAGAGGAGTATCTAGTAAATTTAGCTTTGACATGATCAGGCAAGGTTTGTTCCCTAAGCCAGGCATGTCTACGTATGACTGATCCTGTAACAGCAGCTCTACTTGAGGCCTCTAGAGCATCATAACCACATTGTAAGGTGTGCTTACCCACTTGTTCTGCACTATGCTTCATATCCTGCAACTCCTTCAAATCTGGTTGTTCAGGTTGTGACATTTTATTTTTTAATTGTGATAACAGAAACTGTTGATATTTAAGCATATGGAACTGACAGTTTAAGGCCCTCATGGCTAGGCTGGCAGAGGTATATACCTTTTTTCCCCACCTTTCTAAGGATCTAGGGTCTCTCTCGGAAGGTAATGGATTCTTAGCAGTAGAGGCCTTCATTCCCTTGGGGCCCTGAGAAATGGTTTCTGGGTCAGCAGAATGGCTTTTGTAAAGAAATTGGTGAGTTAGGAACTCTGTAGTACCTATCAGGCTTGACTGGGGCTGGAGGCAGGGAATCCGGATTTTAAGGCAGGCCTCTGAGTAAACATCATCAAGTATGTCCAAGACAGGAGGTATCGCCAGAGGTCTGTGCTGAGGTAGCAAAAGAAACTCCCTAAGCCTTTTCTTGGAATCTGAAAAATCTTGGCCTTCCCAATGGAAGTGTTCCCTCAAGGTATGCAAGGTTTCCCCGAATGAGAAATCCTCTGGGGGGGGGGGGATACAGAAGGAATGGACTGCTCTGCATCAGAATCTTCAAAAGGGGAGTACGAATGTTCCTCCTCATCAGAATGTTCTGAAATAATGGAGCCCTGGTCAGAAGAGGGAGATTCTTCCTCCACTCTGGGTCTCTTGTCTGGTGGGGGTTGGGAAACCCTGATAGAGTAATTAAATCCTCAGCCATTTTGAGCATCTGCTTTTTAGGCATGGGCCTGGAGATGGGCCCTGTGCAACAGGCCTCTTGGAGTGCATGGCTGATTTAGACTTAGTAAAGGCCTTGATGGAAGAGGAAGGTCTGAAGACACCATGGGTGGAGGTAGACCTGTCCACATTAAGAGGCTCAACACTAACAGTGGCTTCGGTAGCTGTAGTCAGGGTGTGGCTTCGGTAGCTGTAGTCAGGGTGTGGGCCGAGGAACCTGCGGCCTCGGTTACAGAGGACACCGCCAGGGAAGAGTCGTCTGTAGTCAGGGGCTGCGTAGGTGCCTCACCGAGAACCGGACCACGTGTAGCCGGTTTTGGTGTGGTGTCGGTCCTTGTCCTTGCGTTTTTTGGACAAAACAGCAGTCTGAGTCTCAGACGACATTTTATAGTTAAAAGCTCAACAAAAAAGTGCTGGGCAAACTCCGCCCGACGCTTAATAGTGCGTTTATTGAAAGTAGCACAAAAGCGACAGCCCGAGACGTCGTGGTCTGGGCCTAAACAAGGTATACAGAGGGAATGGAAATCCTTATGCAGTATTTGCTTCCCACAAGAAATACAATTGTTAACTTTGTCTGACATCGGTCTGAGGCAAGAAAAAGTTTCCCCAACGGGGTACTTAGCTTTAAGAAGACTTCGGTTTCCAAATTTTCGTAATTTCAGGAGCTGATCGACCAGCACTTGCTAACTGCTTCTGCTTCGGGCATCGCACGGCAAAAAAGACTGAAGAAAATGGCGTCGGCTGTGTCTTATATACCCCTGTCGCACTGACGTCAGGAAAGAAGGCGACAACAACCGACGCCGGACCTAGACTTTGGAATTCGGCCGACCGAGGACCCGCCTGACGGCAGGAGAACCCATCTGTAATGACTGCAGCTGTATGCACGAACATCGTGTGGAAGTGAAATCTGTATCCTTGGGACACTATTTAAAACTCATGTTGTCCTGGGTAACGAGTTCCCAGTTTTTGGCCTGCAAACCAATCTTTCTGCCTAAAAGGAGCATTCAGTTGGGAAGGGGTCGGAAGTTTTAAAAGCAAGTAATTGAAACAGTTTTCCATTGGGGGGGGGTGTCTTACTACTCCCAGATTTGGGTGTGGAAACCCCCTACTGCTTAGTCTTGTGTCTCCCTTGGGACTGAAACCTGGTGCTACTGCTGTGACTGGGTTTAGCTTGAGAAGACCTGGACGGGGCCGGAAAGGACCAATTCTTAGTGGGCCAGTGCCTACTAAATCTAGGAGGCTGAACCTGTAAGAAACCTTTGACAGTTTGCATAGATTTAGCTTGATCTTCCATCCTTTTTAGAACTTCCTTAGCCTTGTTGCCAAACAGGCGGTCCTGATTTAAGGGAGCATCCAACAATTTAGCTTTAACATGATCAGGCAAAGTTTGCTCCTTAAGCCAAGCATGCCTTCAAAGCACAGACCCAGTTAATAGCAGCCCTGGAAGAGACCTCTAATGAATCAAATCCACATTGCAAAGTATGTTTTCCAACCTGCTCAGCAGAATGCATTAAATCCTGTAATTCTTTATGTTCAGCACAGTCAGGAATCAACATAATTTTCTGTTTAAGCAATCCAATAACATGTTGTTACTTTTAACATATGAAACTGGCAGTTTAAAGCCATAATGGCCAAGGTTGCGCAAGTATAAACATTCTTACCCCATCTATCCAGCGCCCTGGAATCTCCATCAGAGGAGGTAGGATTTTTAGCAGTAGAAGCCTTAATGCCCACAGATCCCTGTGAAATCGACTCTGGATCAGCAACAGGATTTCTGAAAAGGAACTTGTGAGAATTAAGAACCCTGTAATATCGGTCAGGTTTTCTGGGAGCAGGAGGCAAAGAATCAGGAGCCAAACAAGATTCTGAAAAGGCATCATCAATAATAGCCAGTACACGAGGTACAGCCAAAGGCCTATGCTAAGGCAGGAGTAAGAAATCCCTAAGCCTCTTTTAGAATCAAAAAATTCCTGGCTTTCCCAGTGGAAATGTTCCCGTAGAGCATGTAAGGTCTCACCAAAAGAAAAATCCTCAGGAGGAGAAGCGGAGGGAATGGAGCCCTCTGCACCAGAATCCTCATAAGGAGATGAGGGCAAATCCAGATCATCAGGAGAATCAGAAAAATCGGAATCCTGGTCAGAAGATTCATAAACAGCTTCAGCCCTAGGTCGCTTTGTGTGTGCGTGTGCGGGTGTGTGGGTGTGTGTGTGTGGGGGGGTTGGCTTCCCCTGATTAGAGTTATAAGATTTTCAGCCATTCTTATTTGTTTTTTAGGCCTAAAGGCCTGAGCATGCAGTCTGGGCATCTTTTTTTTTTAGGCATGGGTCGAGATTTCGGCCCAAATGAAGGAGGCGTCTGTTTAATATGCAAGTCTGTAGGCCTGAATGCACCCTCAGAAGCTGGTGCCTGCACAGTGGCTCCGGACCCATCCAAGGTAGAGACATCCATAGGTTCCACAACTGAAGCATCTCGCAGCATACCAGACTCCAAACGGGTCTCGGTAGAGGCCTGCGAGTCAGAAGTAGCGGGTATCAGGGGCTGCGAAAGCGCCTCACTGAGTACCGGCAAACTGTTGACTGGCTTAGAAGCGTCGTTGGCAGTTTTGGACCTCGGCGGCCTCTGTCTTTATCTTTACTTTTTTTGGAATCCCGATAGTCGGAAGGCTAACAGATGACATTTATAGATAGATGACATTTCTAGATAATTAAACCTAGAACCGAAATATTTAGAGGCGAAAATGTACCGACTAAGGATAGTTGTGTCTTTCGGCTTTTCCCGGTTAGGGGTCGACACAGCGGAACTCTGGTCCGCTAATGATTGGCAGTAGATTTTTACGTGCAGAGTTGCCGGCCCTGATGCAAAACCTTCAACGAAGGTACGCCCATTCACGCACGTCTCCACATAGAAGACACTCTAGCTGAGAATCGAACAGGACAACATCTTAGTGTGAGGTGACAACGCTACCGCAGCAGCACCACCGCAGTTGCGCCGTTTAAACAAAGCACAAAACCTACAGCAAGGTACGTCGTGGTCAGGGCCTAGACAAGAAATACAGTACGAATGAAAATCTTTGTGAGGTATTTGCTTTCCATAAGTAATGCAATTATTAACTTTTACTGACATTGGAAGGCACAAGAAAGTTTCCCAAATTGGGTACTTAGCTTTAGTTGAAGACTTTGGTTCTGAAACTCTAAAAGAAAAGTTTCAGGAATCGGCCGACTGGCACTTGCAAACTGCTTCGGCTACCGCACGGCAACGGCGTCAGCTGCATGTTTTCTACCCCTGACGGCATGGAAGGGAAGGCAGCAACCGACGCAGGACCCAAGAATTTAAATCAGGCCAACTGAGGGCTACTGCAAAGCAGATAACACAAATGTAATGACTGCAACAGTGAAACACGAAGAAAGTACAGTTTTGTACCTACCATAAATGTAGATGTTAGTGTGTTCACCCTGCTGCAGTCATCACACTTGGGTTATCCTGCCGTCAGGCGGTCCCGCAGTCGGCCTGAGTTCCAAAGTCCTGGTCCAGCATCGGATGCAGTCGCCTCTTCTGACATCAATGCGCCAGGGCACAAGCAAATACACCACAGAGGTTGTATAGACTAGAGTGGTATAGATAAGTTCAGAGGGGATGGAGGGAGGGTAACCTGGACTGCAGCAGGGTGAACACCAACATCTACATTTATGGTAGGTACAAAACAGTACTATGTTCATGTTACCCTGCTGCAGTCATCACACTTGGGTTGAATCCCAAAGCTAAGGATGGGTGGTGGAGTTAAACTGGGTTAGAAGAAGCTAGTAGGCCCTGCAAAACTGCAGTGGCAAAATCAGCTCTAGTCTTAGTGTTTGGTGAAGGTGTGCACAGAACTCCAAGTTTCAGCTTCCAGAAGATCCTTGGTTGGCACTCTCCTGAGAAAGGCTGCTGATGTAGCTGTAGCCCTGGTGGAGTGGGACCTAATGGTAGCAGGTACCGGTTTCCCATGATGCGTGTAGCAGAAATGTATGCAATGCCCTATCCATTTAGAAATGGTCTGTTTTGAGATGGCTTTTCCTTGTGATCCTGCAGCATAGGCCACAATGAGCTGGTCAGATTTTCTGAAAGCCTTAGTTTTATCTAAGTAGTAACGTAATTGCCTGTGAATGTCCAAAGAGTGCAGGAGTCTCTCTCCTTTGTTCTGGGGATTTGGGAAAAAGGTAGGCAAATGAATGATTTAGTTTAGGGCCACACTGGATACCACCTTTGGCATAAAGGAAGGGTTAGTTCGTAGAGAAACTCTGCCTTGATGAAAAATGAGGAAAGGTTCCACTGTCATTAATGCCTGTAGCTCAGACTCTTCTAGCTGAGGTTATTGATAGTGGCAGGGCAGTTTTCCATGAACAAAATGTTAAATCAGCTGAAAAATCTGGTTCAAAGGGCGGCAGTGTAAGCTTTTCCAGAACAAAGTTGAGATCCCAGGTAGGTGTTGGTGCTCTCCTGGGTGGTCTTATGTTCTTAGCCCCTCTGAGGTACAGTCTTAGGAGTGTATGTGAGAATAAAAGGAGTTTCCGTGTTGTAATGAGCTGAAACTGCTGAGGCGTGGCTCTTAATAGATGAAAAGAAAAGTCCTTTGTGCAACATCTCAGTTAAATATTGTAGAATCTGAGTAATGTTTGGATCAAGGGGATTTTGGCCTTTAGCCTGGTTCCAGGCACAAAATCTTTTCCATTTGTCTGAATAGGTTTTCCTGGTGCTGGGCCTCCTGGCCTCCAGAATAACATCCATAACAGCTTTGGATAGACGTGTTGGCCGGTTGTTTAATTTGCCATGCAGCCAGGTTTAAAGTCTTGAGTTGGTGGTGTAGAATCTGATAGTCTCGCTGGGTGAGCAGGTGAGGAATTTGTGGTAAAATCCATGGTGGGCCATGTTCCTTAGAATTGGATACCAACGCTGGCGTGGCCAGTCTGGTGCAATGAGTATCATTTGTGGCCTCTCTAATCTGACTTTCAGCAGTACCTTTGCTAGAAGAGGCAGTGGAGGAAAGGCATACACAGGGCGTCCACTTTCCAAGCTTGTGGATGGAATGTCCTTGTGCAAAATTTTTGAAGTTGGTAGTTTTGGGGGCTAGCAAACAGATCTATGTCTGGGCGTCCCCATTTTTGAGCTATCCTTGCAAATACTTGTGGATCTAGTTTCCACTCATGTGGATCCATGATGTTTCTGCTCAAGTCGTCTGCCAATGTGTTTTTCTTTCCTGACAGGAATTGTGCTTGTAATTGAACCTGGTAAGACAGTGCTGGGTTCCACAAGGTCATTGCTTGCCTGCAAAGAGGGTAGGAATGTGTGCCCCCTTGCTTATGTACCACATCACTGTGGTATTGTCAGTCTTTATTATTAGTTGTCCTGGGTGTAAGAGGTCATTGAAATCTGTTAGGGTATTCTGTACTGCTAGCATTTCTTTTTGATTGATATGCAGATGCCTTTGATCTGTAGTCCATTTGCCCTGAATGCACTGTCCTGCCATGTGTGCTTTCCAGGCATAGTCCGATGCATCTGTCATAGTTTGCCTGGCTGTGGGTAAGGTGAAAGGCTGACCCTTGTTGAGGTGACATGCCTGTGCCCACCATAGAAACTCCTGTTGAAGGCAGGGAATGAGTGGTATCATTGTTTCCAAGCTGTGGCTGTGCCGAGTCCATATGCTTTTCAGGTACCATTGTAATTTCCTCATATGCAGTTTTGCAAATGGTATTAGTAGTATGCAAGATGCCATGAACCCCAAGGCCTGCAGAATTTTTCTTGCAGGGAGTTGGGTCTTTGTTGCCATTATTTTGAAATATTGCGTCAGCTATTGTTGCTTGTCTGGCGTGAGAAGCTTGTCTGGCGTGAGAAGCCATCTGGGCCACTGTGTTCAAGCTGGCACTTAGGAATATTATGTTTTGTGAGGGCACTAGTTTTGATTTCTTTCCGTTTACTGTGTACCCTAAGCACCTTAGGTGGTGTTTGACAAATGCCAGATGCTTTAAAAGAATGTCCTTGCTTTCTGCTTGAATAAGGCAGTCGTCTAGGTATGGGTATATTTGAATTCCTCTGTCTGCAGTATGCAATTACTGGTGCAAGGCATTTTACGAAGACCCTGGGCGCAGTAGATAAGCCGAAGGGCAGGGCAGTGCAGAGAATTGATAATGCGTTGAACCTGCAATGAAGAGGAGGTATCTTCTGCAATTTTGTCTGATAGGGACATGCAGGTAATGCCTCCTTGAGGTCCAACATTACTAGCAAAGCATTCTTGCCCAGCATGGGAAGAAGCTGCTGTAGTGTTAGCATCAAGAATTTTTGTACTTGCAGATAGGTGTTCAGAACTGAAAGATCCAGAATGGGTCTCAATGCTTTGTCTTTTCTTGGGACTAGAAAGAGTCGAGTAAAATCCTTGTCCTTGCTCCTGTGTAGATACCTGTTGAATGGCTCTCATGTCCATGAGAGCTGTAATTTGTTTTTGGGCCTCTGCCCATTGATTTGGTGGCAGGTTTGGCATTCCTTTTATCCTTGGCAAGGTATGAACATGGGATCTGTATCCTTGTGAGACTATGTTTAGGACCCATTTGTCTTTTGTGATGTGCCAGTTGTCTGCAAAAAATGCAAATTTTCCTCCCAAGGGAGCTGCCAGGAGAGATTTGCTTGGCAGTTTGAGGATTGAGTCATTGTGTTTGTCTTCTGCTAGCTTGGGGCCTGTCTTCTCCTCCTTTCTGGATAGCAGTACCCCATTGGCGAGGTTTGTAAGGGCCTTGCGACTGACATCTGCCCCTTGGGCGTCTGTATTTGCCCCTCTGTGATCTGTCAGAAGCTGGAAAGGACCAGTTTTCTGTTGGCCAATTTCTGCTGAAACGAGGGAGTTGTACCTGTAAAAGAAATCCTTGACCGTCTGCATAGACTTTGCCTTATCCACCATTTTCTTTAAAACATCTTCTGCTTTGACACCAAATACATCCTGCTGTAAAGGTGCATCCAATAATTTTGCTTTAACATGATCAGGTAGGGTTTGTTCTTTTAACCAAGCATGCCTACGTATGACAGACCCAGTAACAGCTGCTCTACAGGAAGCTTCCAATGAATCAAATCCACATTGTAAAGTATGTTTGCCCACCTGTTCAGCTGCATACAACAGATCCTGCAATTTCCTTGAATTCAGACTGTTCAGTATGTGTGCTCATTTTTTGTTTTAATTGAGACATTAGGAATTGCTGATATTTTAGCATGTGAAACTGAATTTAATGCTCTCATAGCCAGAGTAGCGGAGGTGTATATCTTCTTTCCCCATCTATCTAGGTTCATACTAGGCTATCTGCCCTAGGGCAGATATAAGCCTAGCCAGAATGAGTTTGGCTTTCGCCACCCATTCTAAATTTATTTTGCTATGCCCTTTTTTGAGGTTAGTATACTGTGCCTCTGTCTAACAGTGACACAGAAGTGATACCCGGGGTAAACCTACGATCTCCCATCCACTCATCAAGATTCCTCTTGAAGAGAGTCAATGAGGGACTTTGCCTAACCTGGACTGTGATTTTATTCCAGAGTGAAGGGAGCCTCTGGGTTATGAATCTGTCCCTCCAGCATGTCCTATTTCAGTGCTGAGGTTCAAGTCTCTCGAGCGCGTAGCTCGATGGGATTTGGATTTTCTGAGGTGCACCATGTCCATTAATTCCGGGTTGGACATGACTTTATACGTCAGGCACAGATCGCCTCTTAACAGGTGGTATGCCACTGAGTAGAGCTGGAGTTTCTTTAACCGGGCAGCATATGGCATCTGTTTGAGCCCTTTGATCTTCTTGGTGAGGTACTTTTGGGGTCTTTCCAGTTGCTGCAGGTGTCTGGTAAGGTACATCCCCAAAAGGGGCATTGTACTCAATTATGGGCCTGACGAGGGATGAGTTAAAAGAGACGACTTCCCCTGATCTAGATGCGAATCCCTTCATGATTAGGTGGGCTATATAAAATGTTTTTCTAACCACTTTGGCCACTTGGTTGTCAAATGAGAGATTGCTATCAACTTGGGTCCCCAGGTCCCTAATTACTTCTTCTGTACTTAATGGATTACCACCTATGTGGTAATTTGTGGGCACTTTGTTTTTGCCAAAGGGGATGACTATACACTTTTTGGCATTCAGCTCGAGGCCATGGCTCTGGCACCAGTTGTCTCTATGAGGCCCTTTTGGAGGATGCTTGTATCGGCTGGAGAGTCTATTATGGCGCCCAGTTTGCAGTCATCTGCGAACTTGGTCAGCAACAGTCCTTCCGTGTTGGCCTGTACCTCCGAGAAATATATACCGAACAAGAGAGGTCCCAAGACTGAGCCTTGCGAGACACCACTTGTAACTGGTTTGGAGTCTGACATGGCTCCAGCAATTCTAACCATGTGGGTTCTGTCCTTGAGCCAGTTTGCAATCAATCTAGTGACATAGGGGTTTATATTTAAGCTGGTGAGCTTATCTATAATGCCCGAGTGGGGTATTGTATCGAAGGCTTTTGCGAGGTCCAGGTAGGCTGTGTGGACCACCTTCCCCTCGTCAATGGCCTTGGTGACTGTTTCAAAGAAATCAACCAGGTTTAAGAGGCAGGATCTGCCCTTAAAGCCGAACTGGGTAGGATCCAGTGTCTGTAGGTCCCCAATATCTTTATTTATGAGGTCCATGATGATCCTTTCCATAGCTTTGCAGACCAAGCTAGTCATGCTTATGGGGCGATAGTTTCCAGGATCCGTTGAGGCACCACCTTTATGGAGAGGGACCAGTGTTGCTGTACGCCACTCTTTGGGCACATATCCTGTAGTAAGGCTGAGATTGAACAGTAGTTTTATGTTTGGGTTTAGCTCTTCTTGGAGTTCATGTAGGACGCAGCCTGGGACACAGTCTGGTCCCAATGATGCTGTGTTTTTTTTGCTTTGGAGAGGGCGGTTCTTACCTGAGCATCTGAGATGTCAGGGGGGCAGCACTCTGCTGGGATAGATATTTGCCCTTTTGGTGGGGTGGGGGAGTTTGCGCTGAACCTGTCAGCTAGGATGTTGGCAATGTCTGTGGGTTCGGTGTATTTTTGTCATTTTGGACTAATTCTGAGCATATCTGGGAATTACCACCCAGGTTCCTAACATAACAAAAGAAAGCCTTGCGATTATCCTTAGTGTCATTTGCAATTTTTCTCTCGAAGCTGGCCTTAGACAACTTTATGAGTGCCCGTAGTTTTTTGCTAATACTGATTAGTGATACCTTCCCTTTTTGGGATTTTGCTCTATCATTTAGTAGCTTCCTCCTCCTATTGTATAGTTTGTTTATGGCTGGGGTCCACCAGACAGGACGTCTGCCTTTGGAGGATTGGGTCTTGGTTTTATTTGGGATCACATGATCCATGCATTCCTGAAGGTGTTCATAGAATGCGTTTATAAAGGATTCTGCGGTCTGGGCCGTATTTTCCACAGGCCCGGGGGCTTTGAAGGATTTCACCTCGGTTTTGAGGAGTGTGAAATTTGCTTTAGAGAAGTTTTTCACTGTGGTTTTCTGGGAAGGGGGTGGGGTCGGGATGTGAATATCCAGTGAGATTAGTTTACGGTCTGATCTTACCAGTGAGGGATACACTTCTGGTCTGGAGCATAGAGTCCCCATGTTGGTGATGATCAGGTCCAGTATGTTTTCCCCTCTTGTGGGAGTGGTAACAAGTTGTCCATAGCATTTGAGTTTATAAATTCTAGGAACCTTTGGGCTAGGGTGTTGGAGCTAGAGTAATGCTCCCAGTCTATGTTTGGGTAGTTGAAGTCGCCCAATATAATGGTGTTTGGAGAGACCTTCATATTTTCCAGTGTTCTCAGGAAGGCCGAGTGGGGTTCCTGGGTTTGGGAGGGTGGTCTGTAGCAGGGTTTGGGAGGGTGGTCTGTAGCAGGCTATAAACTGGAAGGCAGTTTTACCCACTGTTAGTTGCACATGGATAGTCTCTGATGCTTCGTGCTTTGCCACCAACCTGGAGGTGTGGGTATCTTTGATGAATATCGATACTCCCCCTCCTTTTGTGGTTCGGTCCAAGTTTTGGGGCCGAAAAGCATGGTATGAGGTATAACCTGGTAGTGCTGGGGTGCTCTCGGGAGTCCTGAACCAGGTTTCTGTTACTGCACAGATATCTATGTTCTCCATGCTAAGGAGAGTTTTGAGTGCGTGCATCTTGAGGTTTAGACTTCTGGCGTTGAGTAGCATTACTCCGTTTCTTATCCCTTGTGATACCTATGGAGGTGGGTTTGTCTTTTGAGCCTTGCCTAAAAAAGGCACTATAAGGGTAGCAACAGCCTTTGCCAATATCCGAAAGCCCAGGGGTGACAGGTGCAAGCTGTCCCTAGCGAAGCATCGTGGCTTGTCGAGCATATCATCCCAAGCTGACAGGCATTGGATCCCCTTTGAATGACACCAGTACTTAAGCCAATTGTTGAAATTGATCATCTTGTCTTCATATTGTGGCATCATTCTTGGTGAGGGTAAGATGCTACTCAAGGGTCACGGTCATACCGGCCTGGACCACATGCTCAGAGAGCTCCTCTACGTCTCTTTTCATGTAGTCCAGGGAGGTACGTCTCAGGTCATTCACACCAGCATGGACAATGAGTCATATTTGTACTTGCCTTGGAGTGACCCGAGTGCTTGTGTTATGTGGCGGATCCTAGCGCCGGACAGGCTACTCACTGTGACCCTCTCCTTGTTCAGCCTGGTGAGCGGGACGTCAGTGTGCCTGACGATAGAATCACCTATTACAAGTGTATCAGGTGTGTTTAGTCTTAAGGGCTGTGACTGTTCGGCACACTGGCTTTGTGAGGTGTGGCACGTGTTTTGTTTTGGGGTAGCGGTTGCTTGGGTGTCTGCTTTGGAGGTCTCTGCTGCTTAGGCAGATCTTTATTTAGAGCCTCCGAGTATGTTTGTGTGTGATTATGTGTTTGGTTTGCTGTCGTGGTAAGGTCTATGTGAGACTGGAATTGTAGTGAGTGTGGTTTCCTTCTCCTCCTGACTGGTTATGCCAGTACTGAGTTGAGACAGCTTAGCCTCCAGTTTGGCTATATGGTTGCATCTCTCATGTGTTGGAATTTGTTGGGAGGAGGAGAGGGTTGTCTGTGTACATGAAGCAGTTGTAACATTGCCTCAAGATTCCCAGATTCACCAGCAGGACCGGAGAGGAGACTGACAACTGACCTTTGGACATGCTAGAATACTGGGAATTCCTTTATAATTGAAAACAAGGGCCAGTGGTGATGGGGGTGTAGTGCTTTTAATTTTTAGTGCCGACTTATATAATTGCTTTAGTGAGCAAGTGCCAGGTAACTGAAATGCACTGTGTTACAGGTAACAAATGCAAAAACGACAAACATTAACTTTCAAAGTGAAACAAGGAAATAAGTACAGTAAGCAATGCAGATATCACTAGTGATCCACAGAAGCGCTGAGAAGCCGCGCACTAGGTGGAATTAGCGTTCCAGGGAAATAAGCAAACAACAATCATATAAACAAAGCTAGATTCAGCAGGCCTGGATCTAGTCTATGCTACAGCAAACAAGGTGTACCAATTTCAGTAAGATGCACTTCAAATATTCAGGCACTATAAACCGTTAACCAGAAATTCCCAGCTCAGAAGGGCAGCGTCCAGCCTCTTCTCCCACAAGAGTGCAGACCACGAACCTTCTTAATGTAAAATAGCTGGCCTGAAGCCCAAGTGCTTAAACCAGAACTCATACACTTTAAGAATAACAGACACTGGGCTCTCAATCAGCAGTTCCCAACTTAGGATGAAAGCTACCTGTCCTGCCACCACAGTGCATGCCACAAACCTTCCTAATGTAAAACAACTGGTCTGAAGCCCAAGTGCTTAATCCAAAAGACTTAGAATGATAGCTACACTTTAGTCAAGTTACTACCAAGCAGTAATAAATACAATTGAATACTTTAGATAATACCTGGATTAGTGCTCAAGTTACACAAACAAAGCTAGATCCAGCAGGCCCGAATCCAGTCTATGCCACAGCAAACAAGGCGCACCAACTTCAGTAAGAAGCAGTTCAGATATGCATGCACTACAAGCCTTTAACCAGAAATTCCCAGCTCAGAAGGGCAGAGTCCAGCCTCTCCTCCCACAAGAGTGCAGACCACAAACCCTCAATGTAAAATAACTGGCCTGAAAGCCCAAGTGCTTAAACCAGAATTAATACACTAAGAATAACAGACACTGAACCCTCAATCAGCAGTTCCCAACCTAGAAGGATGTAAGCGACCTGTTCTGCCACTACAGTGCAGACCACAAACCCTCTCAATGCAAAACAACTGGTCCGAAGCCCAAGTGTTTAAACCAAAAGGCTTAGAATGAGTTACACCAAGCAGTAATAAATACAATTGGAGTACTTTTAAGATGATGCAAAAGTAAAATAAAGTAGGTAGAAACACAAGTACAGTAAAAACAGATTTTTTTTTTCTGAACAAGTGCCGAGATCAAAGAAACAGATTTGAGTGCTGAAACTAGAAAACTGGCTAGTTATAAGAAAAAAAACTAAGCTAGAAGGCTTCCCTCCAACACAGAAGGGCTTGGGGGCTCAGAAGCCTACAAATAGTCTATACCACTTAACAGGAAAGGCAGGAAACGAGCTTAATTTTTTTTTCCGTTTCCCAGATGCTCTCTTTGTACACAGGAGTGCCTGAAATCAGAATATGATCTCACTGCACTCAGTTGAGTGAGCAAATGAGATGGGCCCAGAAGGAGTATCCAAACAAATTTACAAGAGGGGCGGGCAGTTTCAAGGGCACTAAGATTAACACCAAAACAAAAACAGGGAGGGTGGGTGGGACTAACTGAAGAGCAGAGTCTAAACTTCCAGTTGAGTTAATATTCCTGCAACAGTTAAAATCAATTTAAATACTGTATTTTTTTAAATAAAAAAGTGCAGATAAGGTACTTAAATTCTCTTATACGTCCAGTTGAATACAGCTAGTTCTTAGCAGGGCTCCGGAATCTCTTTCAGAGGGCACAGGATTTTTAGCCATAGAAGATTTAGAGCCCTTGGAACCCTGGGAAATTGTTTCTGGGTCAGCCACAGGGCTTTTATAAAGGAATTTGTGAGAGTCAGGGACTCTGTAGTACGTGTCTGGCTTGGCTGGAGCAGGAGGTAGAGAGTCTGGATTTAGACTAGACTCCAAGTAAGCATCATCCACAATATCTAAACCTGGAGGGATAGCAAGTGGTCTGTGCTGGGGTAGTAAAAGGAACTCTCTGAGCCTTTTCTTAGAATCGGAGTAGTCCTGGCCTTCCCAGTGGAAATGTTCCCTCATTGTATGTAAAGTTTCCCCAAAGGAGTAGTCTTCAGGGGGAGATGCTGAGGGAATAGAGTCTTCAGCATCAGAGTCTTCATAAGGGGTAATCAAATCTTCAGCCATCTTAAGCATCTGTTTCTTAGGCATGGGGCCTTGAACTGTAGACTGATGTACAGTCTCTTTTGGTTTTAAAGGAGTTTTATGCTTGGCATAAGATTTAATGGCGAGTGTAGTCGGTCTGAAGACACCTTCTGCAACTGAAGGGGTTTCCACTGCACCGGGGTAGTCTCCTGCTCCGGTGTCGGAAGGGCCTAATGAAGATGGCTGAGTCGGCCTAGTACACTCCGCTTGAGAATTCGCAGCTGTCTGGGGTTCCAATTCTGCAGTCATCAGGGGCTGCGTAGGCACCTCACTGAAAACTGGAGAACCGGCAATAGGCCTAGCAGAAGCCTCAGAGTCTGGCTTGTTCCTAGGCTGCCTGCCCTTATCCTTGCGTTTGTTATGCATGCCAGTCGTCGGCTGCTCCGACGGCATGATATAATTAAATTTCCTACCAAAGTAATGTCGTGCGATGTCAAAACGGCGTTTGATAGTTTATTAAAAACAGCACTAAACCGACAACCTTTGACGTTGTGGTCTGGGCCTAGGCAAGGAATACAATAACAAATGGAAGTCCTTATGAGGTATTTGCTTCCCACAAGAAATGCAATTGTTAACTTTCTGACATCGGACTGAGGCAAGAAAAGGTTCCCCAATGGGGTACTTAGCTTTATTGAAGACTTCGGACTGAAATTTGAATCGAAAATCTCAGGTGTCGGCAGACCGGCACTTAGGAACTGCGTCTGCTTCAGTCACCGCGCGGCAAGAAAGACTGAAGAGAATGGTGTCTGATGCCTCTTGGCGCACTGACGTCAGGGAAGAGGCGACTGCAACAGACGCCGGACCAGGACTTTGGAACTCAGACCGACTGCGGGACCGCCTGACGGCAGGATAACCCAAGAGTGACGACTGCAGCAGGGTAACACGATGAACATCATCTTCTTGATGGAAACGATGGTGTGTCTGTTTAATATGAATGTCTGCAGGCCTGAATACACCCTCAGAAGCTGGTGCCTGCACAGCTGCTCCGGACCCATCCAAGTTAGAGACATTCACAGGTTCCATAGTTGAAGAAGCATCTCGCGGCATACCAGACTCCTAATGGGTCTCAGTAGAGGCCTGCAAATCTGAAGTAGCTGGTATCAGGGGCTGCGAAAGCCCCAGAGTACCGGCAGACTGGCGACTAGTTAACGGAAGCGTTGTCTGCAGTTTTGGAGCTATGCGATCTGTCTATCCTTACGATTATTCAGAAGATCGGCAGTCGAATGGCTTGGGGAAAAAAAAAAAAAAACATTTCGGAGTACTGAGAGAGTACGAAAGTAACTGGCTGCAAAAATAGACCAACAAATAGTTCGGGGGTTGAACAAGGCATAACAGACAGCGAGGGACGTCATGGTCTGGGCCTAAACAGGGGATGCAGTAAGATTGAAAATCTCTGAGGTATTTGCATTCCACAGACAAGACAATCGTTAACTTATCTGTCGGAACAATGAAAAAGGATCCCGAACAGGGTACTTATCTTTTTTGCAGACTTCGGGTCAAAAACGAAAATTTCAGGAGTCTGCCTACCTATACTTGAGAACGGCTTCTGCTTTGGGCACCGTGTGGCAAGAAAGACTGATGTAATGGCATTGGCTGCATGTTTTATACCCCTGACGTCATGGAAGAAGAGAGAGCACCCGACGCAGAAATCCGTAGACTCTGGTACTCAGGCTGGCTGAGGGCTACCTGCAGGCAGACAACCCAAATGCGATGACTGCAACAGCGAAACACAAAGAACCATCTAGGTGAATAGACAGCTGCTTTCATATTGTTAACCTATTCTGGACAGAGGGTAGTGCCAGTAAGTCAGAAGCTATTGACAAACCAGCTCTGTGCTGCACAGGGTTCAAAGTGTTACCAGTGTTCAGCTATTCAGCAATGGAACAGCCAAAAAAAAAGTAATGATGGGAGTAAGTGGCTTATACCTGCTCACCCATTCGTGGGGGGAGGGAGGGAAATGCTGATCCTGATTAGCCAAACTGAATGGCTGCAGGACCTGGGGACATAAACTTAATGTTAAGTCTGTGATGGTAACTCTTGTGAACACATGTACAGCAGCACACTTGTAGGTCTGTGTTCACGTCAACCACTAGGGGGTAAGGATTAAGGACACAATGACAAAATCTTTTGACAGCAAACAAGGAAAGGAGTGCTGATGGCCAGCAAAAAAGGAGAAATAACAATAAAACTGCTATGTCAGTACAAAATTCTTTCTTAAAAGCTACACAAAGTTAATTTTCCTAACATACCTAGAGGAAAATAGTTTTTTAATTCAGGCATGTCCAAGGGTCAGCTCCCAGTGTTCTCTCCTATCTGATGAATCTGTGCATCTTGGGGCAATGTAGAAATTGCCTCGTACACAGACAACCCTCTCCTCCTACCACCCAACACTGCAACCTGTGAGAGATGCACTTATCTAGCCAAATTAGAGGTAAAGCTCTCTCCAATCATGACTGAACTTGACAGTCAAGAGGAGAAGGTAAACACTTGCACCACACCACACTCATTACATAGTCTCACACCACAGTCATTACATAGTCTCACTAAACCTACACCACCAAAATCCACACACAAACAAAAACATTTGCGGAGGCTCTCAATCTGCTCAAGCAACAGAGATCTCCAAAGCAGAAATGCAAGCAATCTCCACCCCCAACACAACCCAAATGATAGATAGCCCGCAGACTGTGTGCCACTCAACCACAGCCAATAAGGCAAAACAATGTACCCAACACACTAGTCCTAGGCGACTCTATAGTGAGGCACACTGATGCCCCACTCACCAGGCTAAACAAGGAGAAGGTTACTGTCAGCTGCCTGTCGGGTGCCAGGAACCGCAACATAACCCATGCACTCGGGTCACTCCACAACAAGTACAAATATGACTGTCACTGTCCATGTTGGTGTGAACGACCCGAGACATACCTCCATGGACTACATGAAGAGAGACGTGGAAGAGCTCTCCGATTTTGTAGCCCAGGCAGGTATGACCCTAGCCCCGAGTAGCCTTCTGCCATCACCCAGAATGATGCCGCAGTACAAGGACAAAATGATGGACTTGGGTTCATAGGTTAGTACTAGGCTAACTGCTTTTGCGAGCCATTGTAAGCCTAGCCAATTATCCCTTATGAGACTCTAACCCTGCACCTCGTGTTTGTTAGGCAAACACCTTAACCATTAGGCCACCCTCCCAATTCAACAATTGGCTAAGCTTCTGGTGCCATTCTAAAGGGATCCAGTATCAGTCTGCCTGGGATGACATGGTCGACAGACCACGATGCTTTGCCAGAGATTGCCTGCACCTGTCACCCCTGGGATTCCGAATACTGGCTAATGTTCTTGCCGCCTCAATAGTGCGTTTTTTAGGCAAGGTTCAAATGACAAATTCACCACCGTAACAGGAACAGGCAAGCAAAAACTGAGGGTGATGCTACTCAATGCTAGAAGTCTAAATCTCAAAATGTACTCACGAGGCACTCCTTAAAATGGAGAACATCGATATCTGCAGTGCCCGAGACCTGGTTCAATGCTCCAGAGAACACCCCTGCACTACCAGACTAACTCATACCACACTTTTCAGCTATGTAACCTGGACCGGAACACCAAAGGCGGAGGTGTGTCCATATTCATTAAGGATATCCACACCTCCAGGTTAGTTGCTCAGCATTATGCAGCCGAGGTTATCCAAGTGCAACTAACTCTGGGCAAAACTGCAATCCAAATTGTAGCTTGCTACAGATCACCCACCATGCCCCAGGATTCCCACTCCTCTTTTCTTGATGAACTGGAAAATATTAGGGTTCAACCAAACACCAATAATGGGCGATTTTAACTACCCGACCATTAACTGGGAAAACTACTCATGTACCAACTCCTTCGCTCAACGCTTTCTGGAATTCATAAACTCCAATGCCCTAGATAAACTTATCCACACCCCCACCAGGGGCAACAATATCCTAGATCTAGTCATTACCAATATGAGTGACTGGTGTTCCACACCTGAAGTCAATGCCTCATTGGTCCGATCACACCATAAGCTAATTAGATATCCACACCCTGCCTCCACTCCCCATTAAGGAAACCATGGTAAAAAATTTCTCCAAAGCCAACTTCATGCTTCTTAAGACAGAAGTGGTGAACTTCATGACACCCATGCAGATGGACAATACAGTTACGACTACTGAATCCTACACAACTGCACTTTATAAGCACTTACATGAGTGCATGGATCGTGCTATCCCAAACAGAACCAAGATGCTATCCTCCAAAAAAAGGAAGCCAAATCTGGTTGTCTCCTGCCATAAACAAACTGTACAACAGAAGGAAGAAACTCTTGCAAAAGAGTAAAATCCCATGAGTGGAGGAGCTCCCTGGTCAGCCTCAGTAAGAAGCTGCGATCCCTGATAAAATCCTCTCCAAAGCTAGTTACAAAAACAAAATCGCCTCCGATTCTAAAGACAACCACAAAGCATTCTATAGCTATGTCAAGAATCTCAATGGCAACACTCAGATCTGCTCGGAGTTGCAGCACAATGGCACTAAATATACAGACCCAACTGATATTGCCAACATCCTGGCAAATAGGTTCAGTGCTAACTTTACCCCCCCCCCTCACCCCCTAGAGAGCCCATCTCTATAACCGGAAGAATGCAAAGTTCCTGTAATCAAGGCTGCACAGGTAAAGAAACACTCTCTCCAAAGCCAAGAACACAGCATCTATGGGACCAGACAACATCCCAGGCTGCGTAAACTTGATAGACTTCTTTAAAGCAGTCACCAAAGCTGTAGACAAGGGTAAGGTGGTTCACACAGCCTATCTAGATCTTCCCACGGTTTTCGACACCATCCCCCAACTCTGGAATTAACAGATAAACTCACTAAACTAGGTATAAATCCCTATGTCACAAGATGGGCTGCCAACTGGCTCACTGACAGAACCCACACTGTGAAAGTAGCAGACTCCAAATCAGACTTCAGACGAGTGACAAGTGGAGTACCACAGGGTTCAGTTTTGGGTCCTCTCCTGTTTGGTATCTACTTCTCTGAAGTACAGGCTAACACAGGTCTTTGGCTAACGAAGTTCGCAGATGACCGCAAACTAGGAGCCATAATCGAAACACCTAACGATGTGGACATCCTACAAAAGGGCCTCACTGAGAGATGCTTGGTGTCAAAGCAATGGCCTCAAGCTCAATGCCATAAAGTGCATTGTCATCCCCTTTGGTAAAAACTCTGTACCCATGAACTACAACATAGGCGGTAGTATACTTAACACTAAAAGTGTGATAAGAGACCTTGGGATACAAGTGGACAGTAGTCTCTCCTTTGATAATCACATCGCCACAGTAGTCAGGAAATCCTTCTACATGGCACACCTCAGAGAATGTTTCGCATCCAGAAAAAAAAAAAAAAAAAAGTCATTGTTCCCCTCTACTCATCACTCATTAGACCCATTATAGAGTACAACACCCCTTTTGGTATGTACCTCACAAGACATCTACAACTGGAAAGGCCGCAGAAATACATCACAAAGGATTACCAGCCTCAAACAGATGCCCATACGCAGACAGTCTCAAAAAACTCCAGCTTTACTCAGGTCGCATATCGCCTACTCAAAGGTGATCTCTGCCCCCAACATACAAAACTATGTGAAACCCAGAGCTGTTGGACATGCTCCACTTAAAGAAATCCCAATCCCTCTGAGCTACACACTCTAGGGACCTAAACCTCAACACTACAATAAACAGAACATGCCGGAGGCATACCTCTCAGCCTTAGAGCAAGAAATCTGGACAAAACCATGAATAAATGTGGGACAAAGGCCTAAAAATAGGGACACTTTTTAAATATTGCTCTTACAAACTTAGAAAGTTGATAGAACAACAGGTTTTGCATTAGTATGAATTTTATGAGGGGTATGAAGTCTTAAACTCAAATGTCTGTCATTTTCTAACTTCAGTCTAATGATTTGCCACTATTTGCCAGAAAAACACAATTTTATGAACAGACCAAAATATGAGGCAAAAATCTGGACATTCTGTGAAATCTGTACAGTTGAGAGGTATGGCCGGAGGGATAGATTCCTGTCCCAGAGATTTCCCATACTCTGGAATAAACTACGTATTTCAAACAAAGCACTCAAGAAAAATCTTGATGATTGGGAAATAGGAAATTCACCCCGGGGATCACCTCTGTGGCTCTGCTCGACAGTGGCACAGGAAAATAATTTTCTTGGCTGGCAAAAGCCAGGGTACCTTTTTGGCTGGGCTTGTACAGGCCCCAGGGCTGATAGCCTAGTACCTACCTATGAACCTAGGTTACATCATATGGTTTGTGAGGAGCTAGGAATGGAGTTTGCAGTAGAAAAGCAAAGCCTGGGTGTGTTCAGAACAAAGTTTGCTGTCAGCTGTGCAAAGACACAGCAAACATCCTGCATGATTGTTTCAAATTACTCATAGGATTTGGAAGCTTACAGGGAAATATTAAATAAAACAATTCTATGCCTACAATGTATACCACTAGAAAAGTACCTGTTGCTCAAAAAACAGTTATACAGGTGCTAATGAAAATCCTAGCTACCATTAAGAAGCAATCCTAGCCCAAAGAATGGAAGAAAAATGCGGTCATTGGTGTGAGGAAGCAGCAGATTTTCATATGCACTGAGCTGCGTGAAATATACAAGGTGACTAAAACACTGCATTACCCAATGGTTGAAGCTAAGAAGTGGCCTCTAGAATGCTACATTTTTCTGTACTAGATGCAAAACAGAGTTTCTATCAATTAAAGCTAAAGGAAGCAAGCTCTAGAATGCCTACATTTAATTTACCATTACAAAAGATGCACTCTTCTTAAGCTTCCTTTTGGTAGTCCTTCAGGAACAGTTGAGCTCCAGAGAGCTGCTGCCTAAATAACTGAAGGTTTTGAAGCAGACATAGCCATAACCAATGAACCGATGGTGTGGAGTATGACATTATTGTGAAGGCAGACTGCTAAAGATCAAGGCAGCACAATTTAAACAATAAAAGGGAGCATATAAAATCAGACTGACAAATCTGAAATGTATGCATGGGTCTTATCTTTGGGTCAGTGAGTCTAAAACATGATCCCGAGAAAAATTACATGCAGTATAAGAAAAGACAGATTTATATGAACAATGCAATATCTTGCACAGTTTTTACCCAATATGCTGGATACTAAATACAAAACAAATGCCAGAATTAACAAAGCTTGGGAATGGAGCAAGTGTTAGCTTCTGTAACACAGAAATTAAGATCCCAAAGAGAAGGCACTGGTTTTCTGGAGAGCATCTTATGCAGAAACCCTTTCATAACGTTCTGACTTGAGACTGCATGAAATGGATGACCAATGAACAATGACAAAGTACGACAGATTATATGACTGATGCTCAAATACTGTAAGACCAGAGAAACTAACTGAATGGCTGCTGGTTCTTTTGGCAGCACCAACTAAAAAAACTTTTCCATTTGTTAATATGATTTTCTAGTAGCACACTTTCTTGCCTCCATTAATACCAGCTACATGCCCTCTGATAAAAGAAATGGGAATAAAGGTATTAAAAACCCATCATCCAGGCAGTCAGCTGACTTGTTTGAGGTCAGAATGCATCAAATATCCCTGATACTGTGCAAGTTAAAGCCAGTCTATGAGGAAGCTTGTGGTGACTGCACCTGGCCAATTCCAGAAGAAGCGAAAACTGCTGCCTGGTTTAGAAGGGAGTTACTATGACTTTTGGGGGCGTCCTTTATTAAGAAATAAACAAAATATATAAACAAAAGGGCAGAAAGCATACAGGAACATTCTTAACCAAGGAAAAGAAAATGCAAAGGTCTTCCACAACTTCTTGAACAGAGTTCTGGAACACAATTTTGTCAGTTGACTGCTTACAGAATAAGCAAAAAGGTCTGAGGAAGAATCTTGGAAGAGTCCCTAACTCTGTTTCCATTTACGAGGGTCTGCCCTGGTCCAGGTTCAGCTCGTCTGCCACACCATCTTGCTCTTACAGAATATAAGATATCTTTAGAATGAGACTGTGCTGTAAAACTATATCCCATGCTAACATGGACAGTCTGTATAAGAGGGTGAGATATGGTTCCCCCTTGCACATATACCGCATCAATGTGACACTGTAAACGCCTGAAGAGGTTCCAGGCACCACACAACTTAATGAGTTTAGTGCACTTAAGAGCTAGCACCTCCTTTATGTTTATGAGTTTTGACCAGTCTTCTCACAAAGATCTTGCACTTTCATGCCTATTGACATTGCCAAGCAAGTTTGAGGTATCCATTGGGACCGACACTTTTGGAGTAGGAGAGAATGGAAAAAAGTACAGTTGTGTACACTTACCATAAATGTAAATGTTAATTGTGTATTCACTGTTGCAGTCATTACATTTGGGTAAATTCCCAAAGCTAAGGCAGGGAGGAGGAAGTTAGAGAGCATTAGGACCAGCTATTACGCCCTGCAAGACTGCAGTGGCAAAACCAGCTCTGCATTTAGAAAAGATAGACAAGTGGTAATGCTTGGTGAAGGTATGTAGAGTGCCCCAGGTAGCAGCTTCTAGGATGTTCCTGGTAGGGACACCTTTGAAAAGGCTGTAGAGGCAGATGTAGCCCTGGTGGAATGTGATCTCATCTCCCTGGAGGGGTAGGTTTTTCATGTTGCTTATAGCAGAAAAGAATGCAATGGCATATCCACTTAGAAATTGTTTGCTTTGAAATGGCCTTCCCCTCTGCCCTGCAGCAAAGACAACAAGCAGCTGTTCAGTTGTTCTGAGACTTAGTTCTGTCCAAATAAAATCTTAGTTGTCTGTGCACGTCCAAAGAGTGCAGTATTCATTCTCCTTTGTTCTGTGGATTTGGAAAAAAGGTAGGCAAATGAATGGACTGATTAAGGGCCATACTGGATACCACCTTGGGCATAAAGGATTGGTCCTGAGGGACACCCTGTCAGCATGGAAGATGATGAAGGGCTCCACCGCCATGTGGACCTGAAGTTCAGACACTCTTCTTGCTGAAGTGATGGCTAGAAGGAAAGCAGTTTTCCAAGAAAGGAATTTCAACTTTGCAGTTGCAGCTGGCTGAAAAGGAGGAACCGTGAGCTTTTCCAATACAAAGTTAAGGTCCCAGGCTGGAGAAGGGGCTCTCCTGGGTGGTCTTAGATTTTTGGCCCCTCTGAGAAACTTTCAGCAGGGGCGAGAGAAGAGGGGTGGCTCAGTATTATAATGTGTTGAAATGGCAGAAGCATGAATCTTAACTGATGAGAAAGATAGGCCCTTGTGGAGCATTTCTGTTAAACAATCTAAAATACGAGTTAAGTTAGGCACAGTGGTGTCCATCCGCTGAGCCCAGCTCCAGGAACTGGAGCTGGGCTCAGCGGATATATATATATATATATATATATATATATATATATATATATATATATATATATATATATATATATATATATATATATATATATATATATATATATATATTTTTTTTTCCACTTTTCTAAATAGGATTTTCTAGTACTAGGCCTCCTTGCCCAAGAATGACATCCCACACCTGCTGAGGGTTGCTAGAGGTGAGTTCAGGGAATTAGCCAGGCTGCAATGTTCAGGGTTCGAAGCTGAGGGCGCAGAATCTGGCCCACTCGCTGGTACAATAGGGTAGGGGTCTGAGACAGGTGCCATAGTTGTAGCCTCCTTGCCCAAGAATGACATCCCACACCTGCTGAGGGTTGCTAGAGGTGAGTTCAGGGAATTAGCCAGGCTGCAATGTTCAGGGTTCGAAGCTGAGGGCGCAGAATCTGGCCCACTCGCTGGTACAATAGGGTAGGGGTCTGAGACAGGTGCCATAGTTGTAGCACTGTCAGACTGCACAAAAGGGGGTACCAGTCCTGGCATGGCCAGTTTGGTGCAATCAGCATTGCCCTTGGCTTGTCCCACTTGATCTTTAGAAGAACCCAAGTACCAGCAGACTGGCGACTAGTAGAGGCAGGGGGGGGGGGGCACAGACTGCGGCTTTCCCAAGAAAAAGGACAGGGCATCCACTTTCCAAGCTCGACTGAGGCGTTCTGGTGCAGAATTTGTTCAGCTGGTAGTTCTGAGGAGAGGCAAACAGGTCTACCTCTGGTGTCCCTCATTTGTTCAAGAGCTTGAACATTTTGGGCTCCAGTTTCCATTTGTGTGGGTCCATGAGATTTCTGCTTAAGTAGTCTGCCAATGAATTTAGTTTGCCTGGCAGGAATTGAGCTTGTAGGTTCACTTGGTAGCTTAAGGCTGTGTTCCACAGAGCCATGGCTAGTCTGCAGAGTGGGTAGGAATGGGGTCCCCCCTGCTTAAGTACCACATAACTGTGGTGTTGTCTGTCTTTACCAATAGTTATCCTGGAATAAGGTGGTCTTTGAAGGCTGTTAGAGCATTCTGTACATTTTTGATTGATATGCAAGTGCATCTGTTTTGGGTTCCATTTCCTCTGAATGCACAGCCCTGCCATATGAGCCCCCCATGCACAGTCTGATGAGTCTGTTAGGGTTTGGGGGGTAGAGTGAAAGGGAGTCCCTTGTTGTGGTAGCAGGCCGCTGCCCACCAAAGGAACTCTGCCCTTAGACAAGGAATGATGGGAATCATTGTTTCCAGGTCTTGAGAATGCTGACACAATAGACTTTTTAGATACCACTGAAGTTTCCTCATATGCAGTCTTGCATATGGAATTAACAGAATGCAAGAAGCCATGAACCTCAGGGCTTACAGAATTTTCCTTGCAGATAGCTGGGTTTTTCTGGCCAGTAGGTTGTCAAATTTGTTTCTCCGGAGTGAGGAATGCCATCTGGTAAGCTGTGTTCAAGCTTGCTCCCAGGAATACAATCTGTTGTCAGGGTAAAAGGTGTGATTTCTTCTCATTAATAGTGTACCCCAGAGAGGTTAGAAGTCTCTTTACAAAATCCAGGTGTTGTAAAACCAAGTCCTGACTATCTGCCTGAATCAGGCAATCATCCAAGTATGGGTAAATCTTGATACTTCTCTGCCTGCAAAATGCAATGGCTGAAGCTAGGCACTTTGCGAATACCCTGGGTGCAGTAGATAAGCTAAAGGGAAGTGCAGAGAACTGATGGTGCATGGAGCCTGCCCTGAAACGTAGGCATTTTTTGCAGGTTTATCTTCTTTTCAGTCTAGAGTTGCCAGCCAGGCATCCTTGGCTAGCATAGGAAGAAGCTGTGGAGTTAGCATTTTGAATTTTGGAACCACCAGAAAGGTGTTGAGAATAGCCTGGTCCAGGATATTACGGCAGGAGTTTTTTCTGGGAACCAGGAACAGTCTAATAAAAACCTTGTCCCCTTTGTTCTGCTGGGACAGGTTGAATAGCCCTGATACGGAGGAGAGAAAGCACTCGTTTTTCGGCCTCTGCCCACTGATTTGGGGGGAGGTCTGGCCATCCACTTGGGGTTGGGCGTTAGTGGAATCTGTATCCTAGGGAAACAGTTTAAAACCCATTTGTCTTGGGTAATGAGTTACCAGTTTTTTTGCATGTAGGGCAAGCTTTCCTCCTAAGGGAGCAAGCAGTTGAGCAAAGCTAGGAAGAGTTAAGGACGAGTCATTGTGCCATTTTTCGATAGGGGTGGCTTACTACTCCCAGCTTTGGAAGTGGGAGCCCCCCACTGCTTAGATCTGTGCATAGCCTGAGACTGAAGTCTTAGTATCTGCTGCTCCTGGGTTTGGACTGAAAGCCTGGAAGGGACTGGAAAGGACCAGTTCTTTGAAGGACAATGCCTACTGAATCTAGGTGGCTGTACTTGTAAGAAATCTAACAGTTTGCATAGATTTAGCTTTTTCCCCCATCCTTTTGAGGACTACTTCTGCTTTGTTGCCAAAAAGACGCTCTTTAAGGGTGCATCCAGTAATTTGGCTTTAACATGATCTGGCAAGTTTTGTTCCTTAAGCCAAGCATGCCTTCCAAGTACAGACCCAGCGACAGCAGCCCTGCAAGATGCTTCTAAAGCATCAAAGCCACATTGCAAAATGTTAGCAACTTGGTCAGCAGAATGCATTAACTCTTGTAAATCTGTGTTCAGCACAGTTAGGAATCAACATCATTTTCTGCTTACGTAGTTCCATAATATACTGCTGATACTTTTAACATATGAAACTGGCAATTTAAAGCCCTAACAGCCAAAGTAGCAGAAGTGTATACCTTCTTACTCCATCTGTCTAAAGCTCTAGAATCCCTATCAGAAGGGGTCGGATTTTTGGCAGTAGTAGCCTTAATACCTTTTGGTCCTTGGGAAATGGTCTCTGGAGCTGCAGTAGGATTTGAAGAGGAATTTGAGATAGTCAGGTACTCTAATACCCATCAAGTTTCCTGGGAGCTGGAGGCAAAGTGTCTGGGGTAAGGCCAGGCCGAATTCCAGGAAAACATCATAAACAATCTCCAGAACAAGAGGGAGAGCTACAGGCCTGTGCTGAGGCAATAGTAAAAATTCTCCAAGTCTCTTTTTGGACTCCGAATAGTACATGCTTTCCCAACAGAAATGCTCCCCAAGGGTATGGAAGGTTTCACCAAAAGAAAAATCTTCTGGAGGGGAAACGGGGGGAATGGAAACCTCTGCATCAGAATCCTCCTAAGTAGATAAGGGTAAATCCTAGTAGTCAGAAGGAATCAGATTCCTGATCAAAAGAATCAGGAAAGAAAATCGGTTCTAGGTCACTGAGGGGGAAGGCTGGCTTCCCCTAATTAAGGTAATAAGATCTTCAGCTATTCTAATCATTTGTTTTTGAGGCATATGGGCCTGAGAATGTGCTTTGGTCGTTGGCTTTTAAGGCGTAGTATGAGCTTTAGGCCAGAGGAAAAGGGCATTCTTAGCTTGAAACAAAGTCGGTTTAATATGAAAATCGGTAGGCCTGCATACACACTCAGAAGCCGGTAACTTGCACAGCAGCTCTGGACCTATCCAAGGTAGAGACATCTGCAGGTTCCATAGGTGAAGGAGCATCTCGCAGCATACCTGACTCAGAATGAGTCTCAGTAGAGGCCTGCAAATCTGTAGTGGTGGGTATCAGGGGCTGCAAAAGCGCCTCACTGTGTACCGGCAGACTGGTGACTAGCTTAACGGAAGCACCGTTGGCAGTTTTGGACCTACGTGGTCTGCCCCAGTCTTTATCCTTACGTTTTTTCAGATGATCAGTAGTCTGATGGATTAACCAAGCCATTTGAGTACGGAGATAAAGTACAGTTTTGTACCCACCATAAATGTAGATGTTAAGAGTGTAAACACTGCTGCAGTCATTACACTTGGGTTATCCTGCCGTCATGCGGTTCCCCAGTCGGCCAGAGTTCCAAAGTCTCGATCCAGCGTCGGTTGCTGTCGCCTCCTCCCTGACGTCAGTACGACAGGGGTATATAAGATGCAGCCGACACCATTTTCTTAACTTTTTCTTGCCCCAGATGTCAGGTGCCCCCAAATAGGTAGGCAATTCAAACTGCTAATAAAACATACATAAGAAAAGCAAACACCTTTTCAGTTACCAGCAAATGCTCCCCACAGGTAGTAAAGGGTAGAAGGCATAGGTACGTACCAGCAAGTAAGAGGGGAAGGAGGGAGGGTAACCTGTACTGCAGCAGTGCACTCAAACCTACATTTATGGTAGGTACAAAACTGTACTATGTTCATCGTGTTACACTGCTGCAGTCATTACACTTGGGTTGAATCCCAAAGCTGAGGTAGGGTGGCTGGTTCTAGAAGGCATTAGGTGTGGCTATAAGGACCTGCAGCACAGCAGTGGCGAAGCCAGCTCTGGATTTAGAGTATAAAGGCAGATGGTAATGCTTGGCGAAGGTATGCACAGAACTCCATGTTGCTGCTTCCAAAATATCCCTTGGTAGGTACTCCTCTGAGGTAGGCAGTTGAAGTGGCTGTTGCCCTGGTGGAGTAAGATCTAATGCTGCTAGGAACAGCTTTCCCATGGTGAGTATAGCAGAAATGTATACAATGTCCTATCCATTTTGAGACTGTTTTGAAATGGCTTTTCCCTGTGCTCCTGCAGCATTTGCTACCAATAACTGCTCAGATTTTCTGAAAGCTTTGGTTTTGTCCAAGCAGAAGCGTAACTGCCTGTGAATGTCCAAAGAATGTAGTAGTCTCTCCCTTTGTTCTGTGGTTTTGGATAGAAAGTTGGCAGGTGAATAGTTTGGTTTAGAGCCACACTTGACACCACCTTTGGCATAAACGTAGGGTTAGTTCTTAAAGACATCCTGTCCTGGTGGAAAATGAAATGGCTGAGGCGTGGATCTTGACAGATGAGAAGGAGAGGCCCTTGTCCAGCATCTCAGTTAAATATTGAAGTATCTGAGGAATGTTTGGGACAAGAGGGTCAAGGCTGTGCACCTGGTGCCAGGCACAGAATCTTCGATTTATCAGAGTAGGCTTCCCTGGTGCTACGCCTTCTGGCCTCCAGAATGACATCCATAACAGCTTTGGAGAGAGGCATTGCTTGCTTGACTAAGGAAGTTTCCAAGCAGCTAGGTTTAACATCTTTAGCTGGCTGTGAAGTATCCAACTGTTGTGCTGTGTCAGCAAATGTGGGATTTGAGGCAAAATCCAGGGTGGTTCTTGTGCCAAGTTCTTTAAGATTGGGTACCAGTGCTGGCGTGGCCAGTCTGGTGCAATCAGGATCATCTTTGGCTCTTCTTGCCTGGCTTTTATGAGTACCTTTGGAAGGAGAGGTAAAGGCGGAAAACTGTATACTTGCAGGTTTTTCCAGCTGAATGAGAGGGCATCTACTTTCCATGCTTGTGGATGGTAATTTTTTCTGCAGAATTTCTGTGGCTGGCAGTTCATTGGGGATGCAAACAGATCTATGTCCGGGCTCCACCATTTTTGTGTTCTCATTCTGAATATTTGTGGATTCAATTCCCATTCGTGGGGATCCATGATGTTTCTGCTTAGGTAGTCTGCCAGTGTGTTTTTCGCTCCTGGCAGGAATTGTGCTTGCAGATGAACTTGGTAGTCTAGAGCTGTGTTCCACAAGGTCATGGTCTGCAGAGGGGGTAGGAGTGTGTGCCCCCTTGCTTGTTTATGTACCACATGACTGTGGTGTTAGTCTGTCTTTAGTAGTAGTTGTCCTGGATGCAGCAGGTCCTTAAAAGATATAAGTGCATTTTGTACAGCTAGCATCTCCTTTTGATTGATGTGAAGATGCCTTTGCTCTGTGGGCCACTCGCCCTGAATACATTTTCCTGCCATGTGTGCTCCCCAGGCGCAATACGATGCATCTGTTGTCAGTGTTTGCCTGGCTGTGGGTTGAGTAAAAGGCTGCCCCTTGTTGAGGTGACAAGCTTGAGCCCACCATCGAAACTCCTGTTGGAGGAAAGGAATTAGTGGTATAACTTGTTTCCAAACTTTGACAGTGTTGAGACCATACACTCTTTAGGTACCATTGTAGTTTCCTCATATGCAGTCTGGCATATGGAATTAGTAGTATGCAATATGCCATATAGCCCAAGGCCTGCAGAATTTTTCTTGCAGGGAGTTGGGTCTTTGCCATCAATTGAAAGTATTGAGTCAGTTGTCCTTGCTTGTCTGGCAAGAGATAAGCCATCTGGGCCGTTGTGTTTAAGCTGGCACCCAGGAATATCATCTGTTGTGAGGGCACTAATTTTGATTTTAGTTTACTGTGTACCCCAGGCAACTTACCTTTTTTACGAACGCCAGATGCTTTAGAAGAATGTCCTTGCTCTCTGCTTGAATCAGGCAGTCGTCCAGGTATGGATAAATTTGAATTCCTTTTTGCCTGTAAAATGCAATTACTGGTGCCAGGTACTTTGTGAAGACCCTGGGCGCAGTAGATAAGCCAAAGGGCAGTGTAGAGAATTGATAGTGCATTGCACCAGCTAGAAATCAGAGGCATCTTCTGCAGTTTTGTCCGAGAGGGACATGCAGGTATGCCTCCTGGAGGTCCAGCGTCATGAGATGAGAGTTCTTGCCCAGCATGGGAAGAAGCTGCTGTAGTGTCAACATTTTGAATCAAGTGTTTAGAGAGGAAAGGTCCAGAAAGGGTCTTCAGGCTTTGTCTTTTCTGGGAACCAGTAAGAGTGGAGTAAAATCCTTGTCCTTGCTCCTGTGGTGGTACCTTTTGAATAGCTCTCATGTCCATGAGTGCTGTAAATTGTTTTTTGAGCCTCTGCCCATTGATTTGGTGGTAGATTTGGCATTCCTTGTAACCTTGGCAGAGTGTGAAAGTGAAACCTGTAACCTTGAGATACAATGTCGAGAACCCACTTGTCTTTGGTGATGCAATGCCAACTGTGATAGAAAAGTGCCAGGTTTCCTCCTAAGGGGGCTGCCAAGAGAGCAGTTTGGCAGCTGTAGTGGGAAGTCATTGAGGCTGCTTTTTGTAAGGTTGTGGCCTGTCTTCCCCTTCTTTCTGGCCTGGTGTACCCCATTGTCGAGGCCTGTAAGGACCTTGTGCTTGACCTCTACCTCGGATGTCTGTATCTGCTCCTTTGAGGTCTGTCTGACTGGAAAGGACCAATTCTTTGTTGGCCAATTTCTGCTAAAACGAGGAGGCTGAACCTGTAAGAAATCCTTCACTGTTTGCATAGATTTTGCCTTATCCTCCATCTTCTTTAATACCTCCTCTGCCATAACTCCAAACACATCCCGCTGAAAAGATGCATCCAATAATTTTGCCTTAACATGATCTGGTAACTTATGTTCTTTTAACCAAGCATGCCTTCTAATGACAGAGCCTGTAACTGCTGCTCTACAGGAGGCCTCTAAGGAATTAAACCCACATTGCAAAGTATTTTCCCACTTGTTCAGCCGCATGCATTTCTTTAAAATTAGGAGGATCTGAATCTGAAAGCATCTTTTGTTTCAACTGAGACATCAAAAATTGCTGATATTTATCATGTGGAACTGGCAATTTAAGGCTCTCATTGCTAAAGTTGCAGACGTATATACTTTCTTTCCCCATCTGTCTACTGCTCTGGAATCTCTGTCAGAGGGAACTGGGTTTTTAGCCGATGAGGCCTTAATCCCTTTGGGTCCCTGAGAAATAGTTTCAGGGTCAGCAACAGGGCTTTTATACAGAAATGTGAGAGAGAGTCAGGTACTCTGTAATATCTATCAGGTTTAACTGGGGCTGGAGGTAAGGTGTCAGGGTTTAAGCTGGATCCAGTGTACACATCATCCACAATATCTAACACTGGCGGAAGAGCAAGGGGGTCTGTGTTGAGGCAATAAAAGGAAGTCTGAGCCTTTTCTTGGATTCTGAGTAATCCTGACCTTCCCAATGGAAATGCTCCCTCATGGTATGCAAGGTCTCCCCAAAGGAATATTTCTCAGCCGAAGAGGCTGATGGAATTGATTCCTCAGCATCGGAATCCTCATAAGGGATTAAGGAATATCCTAGGTCTGAGGATGAATCTGAAGAAATGGACACCTGGTTGGAAGATTTATAGTCTGCATCCTGTCTGGGCCTTTTATCAGGAGGGGGATGGGACCCTCTGATCAGGGTGATTAGGTCTTCGGCCATTTTGAGCATTTGTTTCTTAGGCATGGAAGCCTGCCGTGGAGAATGCTGTATCTGTTTTTTGTTTTTAAGGGGGCCTTAGACTTAGCAGAGGGTTTAATTGTTAACTGGGTGGGTCTAAAAACACCCTCTGAAGCTGTGGATTGCTCAGCTACTTCAGCTCCCTCTGAAGGGTTAGTTTCGATAGGGTGAAAACCTAGAGCGTCCACAGGCCCAGCCAGCTCCACATGGGAGTTGGAGGCGGTCTGTGGTTCTGTGGAAGTGGTTGTCAGGGGCTGCGAAGGCACCTTGCTGAAAACAAACCGGAGAACCGGCGACCAGCCTAGAAGAGGCCTAGTCAGTTTTGGGCTTTGGATGCCCGTCCTTGTCTTTGCGCTTTTTATGTATTCCGGTCGTCGGAAGTTCCGACTGCATGGTGTAATTGAATTTTCTGCCAAAATAATGTCGGGCAAAACCAAACCGACGTTTAGTAGTGTGCTTGTTAAATCTAGCAAAAAACAAATGAGTGACGTCGTGGTCTTGGCCTAGGCATGGAATACAATAGGAGTGGAAATCCTTAGGAGGTATTTGCTTCTCACAAGAAATACAGTTAACTTTTACTGACATTGGTCTGAGGCAAGAAAAAGTTTCCATAATGGGGTACTTAAGCTTTGTAGAAGACTCCGGTTCTGGATTAGGATCTCAGGAGTCGGCCGACCAGCACTTGCTAACTGCTTCTGCTTCAGGCACCGCGCGGCAAGAAAGACTAGAAAATGGTGTCGGCTGCATCTTGTATACCCTTGTCGCACTGACGTCAGGGAGGAGGCGACAGCAACCGACGCTGGACCAAGACTTTGTAACTCAGGCCGACTGGGGAACCGCCTGATGGCAGGATAACCCAAGCGTAATGACTGCAGCAGTGTAACACGAACATCTAACGTATTTAGCTACAAAAATAGCCAGACTACGAATAGTTTGAGCATTGAACAAAGCACAAAACAGAGGGATGTCGTGGTCTGGGCCTAAACAGGTGACACAGTAAGAATGAAAATCTCTATGATGTAATTTGCTTTCCACAGGCAAGACAATTGTTAATTTTTTCTGACATCGGTTAGGACAAGAAAAAAGGGTCCCCAATGGGGTACCCATCTTATTTGGAAATTTCAAGTCTGAAACTCTGAAATGAAAATTTCGGGAGTCAGCCGACTGGCACTTGCAAACTGCTTCTGCTTCGGGCACTGCACGGCAAGAAAGATTGATGCAATGGCATCAGCTGCATGTTTTACACCCCTGATATCTGACATCATGGAAGAGGCGGCAGCATCCGATGCAAAAATCCAAAGACTTTGGTATTCAGACCTGCTGAGGGCTACCTGCAGGCAGATAACTCAAATGTGATGACTGCAACAGTGAAACACGAAGAACATCAGGAGGGATAGCCAAGCGTCTGTGCTGTGATGAATCTAAAAATTTCCCCGAGTCTCTTTACAAAGACTTAAACTTCGGAAACAAAAACTCAGGTAGCGGCCGACTGGTACTTGTGCGAACTGCTTCTGCTTTTGGCTCCTCTACAAGAAAGACTGATGTAATGGCGTCGGCTGCCTGTTTTTATACCACTGATGAGCTGACGTCAGTCCTGAAGCAACAGCAACCGATGCAGAAATACTAAGCCTCTGGTATTCAGGCTGAGAGCTACCCCTGGCAGGATAACCCAAGTGTGATAACTGCAACAGTGAAACATGAAGAACATCTACTTAGTGAATAACCACGTATTGGGTGCAGAAGGAGAAAAGCCAGTCCCTGGAACCATGTATAATGCAAGTGCAGATAGAATGGTTTCAACGTATACAGGTCGAAGCCTGACATAGTGACAGTGGTTCAGAGGGGATAAGGATCAATGCTGGTGCCGATCTATTGACATCAACTACTAGAACCCTAGCTGATCTATTGACAAACTACTAGAGCCCTAGCAGCCTTCAGCACTTAAAGGCTTGGAGCCAAAGTTACTTCTATAAAGAAAACCACTACTGCCACTCCCCATCAATGTAAAATAGTACCAATGGAGGAATGTGCAGCAGCATCATCAGCTTTGAAACAGCTGATGCCAATACAAGTCCCAGAATGCAGGAGACCTCTTGCCATTACACACATTCGGGGAGAAGGCAGGCACCCAACAAAATATGAGCTTTTACTAGTACCTTCATCATTTTCTCCAATCAAGGCAGACACAGACTGCAAAGAGATGTAAAAGTGTGAACTAACAATGAAAAGGATGACCTAGAATCCTAGGATTGAGAATTATTTTGCTAATGAAAAACTTTTGAAAATAGGAGGATCAGGAACTACATATACCCCTGAGAAACTGTTGAGGTCCCTTGCATGCTCCCAAGACACTGTAGAAGAAATAACCAGTGGAGGGAACCCTCCACCCTGCATACCTTATCCAAAGCAGGGGGAGGGCTTGCCTAACCCTCTTGGGACCCCGCCCATCCTCCAATTTTCCTTTTTTCTTTCCAGGGGTCGAAGCTGGTGGAATCATGCAACAGCCCTTTCAGAACCAAACTATTTCTACTTTCCTGCAGAATATGGGTGACAAACTTTCTGCAAATATTGCACTCTGAATCAAGGTAATCTAACCCAATCATGAAGAGGCTTGGACCCCTGTTTTGAATTGAGAAAAGCTAGCAGCCTTAACCTTGGCCATAAACACTACAGCAATTGAAACAGAGCAATTGCAAATGCAGTAAAGTGCAAAACTCTGATATTGACTGACTACACATTAAAATCAATATGGCAACTACAGCAAGAAGCAAAAACAACTAAATTTTCAAGTGACACTAACAAGCAGCCTGAAGTGAAAAGTGGTACAAAATGAAATAATCTGACTTGAGTACTGAAGAAAGTACAGTTGTGTACCTACCATAAATGTAGAGGAGTGTATTCACTGTTGCAGTCATTACACTTGGGTTATCCTGCTGGCAGGAGACCCGTAGTCGGCAAGAGTTCTAAAGTCTTGGTCCGGCGTCGGTTGCTGTCGCCTCTTCCCTGATGTCAGAGCGCCAGGGGTATAAAAGTTGCAACAGATGCCATTTTCTTCAGTTTTTCCTGCCCCAGATGTCAGGTGCCCCCAGATAGGAAGGCTGAAAGGAAATAAATATGCCAAACTATGCATATATTACTATAAACATTTCATCTACAAGCAAATATACCACATAGGTTGTATAGAGTTGAGAAGTGCAGAATAGTTCCAGCAAAGAGGGGGATGGTGGGTAACCTGGACTGCAACAGTGAATACACTAACCTCTACATTTATGGTAAGTACACAACTGTACTATGTTCGTGTTTCACTGTTGCAGTCATTACACTTGGGTAGAGTCCCAAAGCTGAGGTTGGGTGGCTGGGTCTAGATTGGATTTGGCGAGGCTAACAAACCCTGCAGAACTGCGGTGGCAAAGCCTGCTCTGAATTTGGAGTATAGAGGTAGGTGGTAGTGCTTGGTAAAAGTCTGCACTGAGCTCCAGGTTGCAGCTTCTAATATGTCTTTGGTTGGTACCCCTCTGAGGAAAGCTGCTGAAGTGGCTGCTGCTCTGAATGATGCGCAACGCCCTTAGGTACAGATTTGCCATGTTGTGCATAACAGAAGCAGATGCAGTGGGATCACTTCTGTGCCTCTGCTAGTCAGTGGCACAGGAAAATAACTTTCTTGGGTGGCGTAAGCCAGGGAACCTTGTTGGCTAGGCTTGTGTAGGCCCTTGGGTCGATAGCCTGGTACCTACCTATGAACCTATCCATTTGGAGAGGTCTGCTTTGTAATAGGCTTTCCTTGTGATCCTGCAGCATATGCTACAAACAGTTGCTCAGTTTTTCTGAAAGCTTTTGTTTTGTCCAAGTAAAATCGTAGCTGCCTGTGTATATCCAAAGCGTGCAGAAGTCTTTCCCTTTATTCTGGGGATTTGGGTAGAAAGTAGGCAAATGGATGGTTTGGTTTAAGGCCACATTGGAGATCACTTTTGGCATTAATGTTGGGTTTGTAATAAGAAACCCTGTCTTGATGAAAAATGAGGAAAGGTTCTACAGCCATCAATGCCTGTAACTGAGACTCTTCTTGCTGAAGTTATTACTAGGAACAGAGCAGTTTTCCATGACCGGAATTTAAGATCAGCTGCGCTGGCTGGTTCAAATGGAGGCAGCGTTAGTTTTTCTAAAACAAAATTGAGGTTCCAAGTAGGTACCGGTGCTCTTCTAGGGGGCCTTATATTCTTTGCCCCTCTGAGGTACTGTCGTAGTAGAGGAGGTGAAAAAAATATGAGGACCCGCATTGTAATGAGCTGAAATAGCAGAGGCATGGATTTTAATAGATGAAAAAGATAAGCCTTTGCCCAACATATCAGTCAAGTACTGCAAAATCGGAGGTAATATTAGGGACCAGTGGGTCGAGCCCTTGTGCCTGGTTCCAAGCACAGAATCTCTTCCATTTTTCTGCATAAGATTTCCTAGCGCTGGGCCTCCTGGCTTCCAAAATTACATCCATAACAGCTTTGGAGGGAGGTGCAGTCTGAGTGGCTACATTATTCACCATGCTGACAGGTGTAAGGTTCTGAGTTGACTGTGCAGAATCTGATTGTTTTGCTGTGTCAGATGACGAGGGATTTGAGGAAGAGGCCAAGGTGGGCCTTGGGACAAAGTCTTTAGGACTGGATACCAGTGCTGGTGTGGCCAGTTTGGTGCAATCAGGATCATTTTTGGCCTCTCGTCTGACTTTTAGAAGTACCTTGGTGAGAAGAGGCATCGGAGGGAAGGCAGAGACTGTCAGGCTTTTCCAGCTGAATGATAGAACATCCACTTTCCATGCTTGAGAGTGACAAGTCCTTGCACAAAATGTATTTGGCAATTGTGAGGGGAAGCAAAATGATCTAGGTCTGGGCATCCCCACTCCCTTGTTATGTTGAACACTTGTGGATTTAGCTTCCATTCGTGAGGATCCATGAGATTTCTGCTTAGTTCATCTGCCAGTGTATTTTTTGTTCCTGGCAGGAATTGTGCTTGCAGATGTACCTGGTAGGTCAGTGCCGTGTTCCACAAAGTCATGGCTTGTCTGCATAGAGGGTAGGAATGCGTGCCCCCTTGCTTATGTACCACATAACTATGGTATTGTCCGTCTTGATTAAATAGTTTTCCTGGATGTATTGGGTCCTTGAAGGCTGTCGGGGCATTTTGTTCAGCTAGCATCTCTCTCTGATTGATGTGAAGATGCATTTGTTCCCTGGGCCACGTGCCCTGTATACATTTTCCTGCCATATGTGCTCCCCAGGCATAATCCGATGCATCCGTTGTTACTGTCTGCCTGGCTGTAGGTAAAGTGAAAGGCTGTCCCTTGTTGCGGTGACGGGCCTGGGACCACCATTGAAACTCCTGTTGTAAGCAGGGGATCAAGGTTATGATTGTCTCTAGGCTGCGACAATGCTGAGTCCAAACACTTTTTAGATACCATTGTAGTTTCCTCATATGCAGTCTGGCATATGGAATTAGTAGAATGCAGCATGCCATGAACCCCAAGGCCTGCAGGATTTTCCTTGCAGATAAGTGGGTTTTTATTGTCAAACTCTTGAAGTAAGTAGTCCGTTGCTTTCGTTTGTCTGGCGTGAAATAAGCCATCTGGGAGTTGTATTTAGGCTTGCACCCAGGAATATTATCTCGAGAGGGCACTAGTTTCTATTTCTTTTCGTTTACTGTGTACCCTAGGCCAATTAGTAATCTTTACAACCGCTAGAGGTTTTAGGAGAATGCCTTTGTTCTCTGCTTGAATTAGGCAGTCGTCCAAGAAGGGATATATCGGAATTCCTTTTTGTCTGCAAAAAGCAATTACGGGTGCCAGGCATTTTGTGAAGATCCTGGGCACAGTAGATAAGCCAAAGGGCAGTGCAGAGAATTGGTAATGCAATGAGCCAGCTATGAATCTGAGGTATCTTCTGCAAGATTGCCCGATTGGGACATACAGGTATGCCTCTTTTGGGTCCAAAGTTACGAGCCAAGCCTTCTTGCCCAGCATGGGCAGTAGCTGCTGCAGAGTCAGCATCTTGAATTTTGGAACTTCCAGAAATGTATTTAGTATAGACAGGTCCAGTACTGGTCTCCAGGTTTTGTCCTTTCTGGGTACTAGGAAGAGTCTGGAGTAAATTCCTTGCCCCTGTTCTTGTTGCGGTACTTGTTGAATGGCCCTTATGTCCATGAGGGCCGTAATTTGTTTTTGTGCCTCTCCCATTGATTGTGTGGCAGGTCTGGCATACCTTTTGACCTTGGTAGTGTGTGGAAATGGAACCTGTAGCCTTGGGACACTATGTTCAGGACCCATTTGTCTTGTGTAATCCTTTGCCAATTTGTGGAGAAAAGTGCTAGTTTTCCCCTAAAGGGGCTGCAAAAGAAGAGTGCTTGGATCTGGTAGAGGAAAGTCATTGGGACCGTTTCTTGTAAGGTTGTGATTTGTCTTCTCCGCTTTTGGAGGTAGGAGCACCCCATTGTTTAGGCCTGTATGAGCCTTGGGGCTGACCTCCGCCTCTGGGACGCCTGTATCTGCCTCTTTGTGGTCCGACACTGGAAAGGACCAAGTTTTAGAAGGCCAGTTTCTGCTAATCTGGGTGGTTGTACCTGTAAGAAATCCTTGACTATTTGCACGGATTTTGCTTTATCCTCCATTTTTTTCAATACCTCTTCTGCTTTAGAACCAAACAAAGTATCATGCTGTAATGGTGCATCTAATAATTTTGCTTTAACATGATCAGGCAGATTTTGTTCCTTTAACCAAGCATGCCTTCTAATAACAGAACCTGTAACAGCGACCCTGCAGGAGGCCTCCAGTGAATCATAACCACATTGCAAAGTATGCTTTCCCACTTGTTCAGCTGCATGCAACATATCCTGCAATTCCTTGTTTTCTGAACATTCAGTACTTGTCAACATTTTCTGTTTAAGCAGCGACATTAAATATTGCTGATATTTAAGCATATGAAACTGACAATTTAAGGCCCTTACAGCCAGGGTAAGGAAAGTGTAGACCCCCCCCCAATCTGTCTAGTGCCCTGGAATCCCTATCAGAGGGGACAGGGTTTTTTGCAGTGGAAGCTTTAACCCCCTTGGGACCTTGTGATATAGTTTCTGGCTCAGCAGCGGGGTTTTTATACAGGAATTTATGAGAATCTGGAACCCTGTAGTATCTGTCTGGCTTAGCAGGTGCAGGGGGTAGAGTCTGGGGTCAGGCTGGACTCTGAAAATACATAGTCCACAATGTCTAGCACAGGTGGAATAGCAAGGGGTCTGTGCTGAGGAAGTAAGCAGAAAGTCTCCGAGCCTTTTCTTAGATTAAGAATAACCTTGGCTCTCCCAGTGGAAAATGTTCCCTCATGGTATGCAGGGTTTCCCCAAAAGAATAATCCTCAGGAGGAGAGGCTGAAGGAATGGATTCTTCAGCATCAGAATCCACATAGGGAAGCATGGAGTAATCTTGTTCAGGAGAGGAATCAGAGGAAATAGAAACCTGATCAGAAGAATCATACTCTTGTCTCTTGCCTAGGCCTCTTATCAAGAAGGGGTTGGGAACCCCTGATCAAAGTAATTAGGTCTTCGGCCATTTTGAGCACGTTTTTTTAGGCATGGTAGTCTGAGTAGGAGAATGCTGTACTTGTTTCTTTGTCTTTACTGCTGCTTTAGTCTTTGAAGCAGAGGGTGACTTTACATATAGTTGTGTAGATCTGAAGACACCCTCAGAAGCCGATGCCTGCTCAGTGGCTCTGGACCAATCTAAGGGAATGATTTCCGAGTATCCAATACCTTGAGTATCCAGAGGCCCAGTCGGCTCCACGTGGGAGTCGGAAGCAGCCTGTGGCTCAGAGGTAGCGGGCGCCAGGGGCTGCGAAAGCACCTCATTGAGCACAAGAGGCTTAGTCTGTTTTGGACCTCGGATGCCTATCCTTTTCCTTATCCTTGCGTTTTTTTGTAAAGTGCGGTTGTCGGCTGATCCTACGGCATTATGTAGTTAAATCTTCGGCTAAAGTAATGAAAAGCAAAATCAAACCAACGCTTGATAGTGCGTTGGTTAAATCTAGCACAAATCCGACAAGCAACATTGTGATCAGGGCCTAGGCAAGGAATACAGTAAGAGTGAAAATCCTTATGAGGTATTTGCTTCCCACAAGAAATACAATTTTTAACTTTTTCTGACATCGGTCTGGAGCAAGAAAGCTTTAATGAAGACTTCGGATCTGAAATTCTGATTTGAAAATCTCAGGAGTCAGCCGACCGGCACTTGTGAACTGCTTTTGCTTCGGGCACCACAAGGTAAGAAAGACTGAAGAAAATGGCATTGGCTGCTTCTTTTATACCCCCTGGCACACTGACGTCAAGGAAGAGGCGACAGCAACAGACGCCAGACCTAGACTTTGGAATCTGGCCGACTGCGGGTAGCCTGCCAGCAGGATAACCCAAGAGTAATGACTGCAACAGTGAAACACGATGAACATCTAAACAATCCTAAACTCCCCAGAAAATAAAGCTGATATTGTCTCTTAATAAATATCCAGATCTGAAGTGAAAAAGTATAGTGCATTAGGAAGGAGAGCTGAAAGGGGGGGGGGGGGTGTAACGCCTGGAAGAGTATTAAAAGGTGCCAAGCAAACCAGTCCCAAGGTTGAAGAGGATGGGCTGAATCATCTAAGACTAATTTTCATCAAGCTGTAGGAGCAATAAAGCTGGCTTCAGTCATTTCTCCACAAAATTATCAGACCAGCACAGCTTATTCTTTTGATATTTTCCTTTTCTTGACTCTAATGGCATCAGTCTATTGTCTCACCTGACTTGCTACAAAATACCAATTTTCCCCCCACTTGTTACTGTACTCAGTTACAACTAAACCTTCCTTCATCTCATCTCCTGCCTCTCTGTTGGACATATGCTCATACACATTCCCTACATGCACTGTTTGTTCCTTTTGCTTATTCTGTTAACCGTCTTGATTTCTTCTACTAACATCTTACTTCATCAGATGCACATCGGATCCATTCAGGCATGCACCCCAATGCAGCTTTGCTTTACTTACCAGCATTCCCACAGGAGTGAAAGGGTGAACGTCGCCAGAAGAGGACATTCACTTTTTCTTCCCAGAGGGGAAAAAAAAGGCAGCACAGCGATTCTCTGAATTTGTGCACAGTTAAGTCCATAGCTGTAGCCATTTCCAGGACAGCACATGACTTGTATAGCCACTTCCTCAGACTGTTACATTAGCATGCAGCTTCCCAAGTAAAATTTTTTCTATGCTAAAATCATCACTTGGGAGAAGAGCTGTTTCAGAATCAGAACGACTTTATAACACAGAAATATTTGGGGTTAAGGCATTGGTATCATGGTAAGCCTTCCTGAAACCCAGGGACTGTATAGAACTCAATTTAAAAACCTCTGGTAAAACCACTTAATGAAACTAAGACAGTAAACAAACTGCTGTCTGGTGTACATAATACTACAATAAGAAACTATCACAGCAAAAAGACCACTACACACTGATTTACTAAAATAAAATCAATTTTCCATCCATCTCCTAAACTACTCATTCTAATGAAAGTCACAGTGTAAAACTTACTCTGAGGAATTCTGCATCCTGAAGCTTCAATCTTTCTTCAGTGTCCTTTATTATTTTATCAATAGAAGAACTCTTCTCTGAAGCAGACTTCAAATTTGAAATAATCTCTCCTGTACACATCTTTTCTTCAGCATCAAGTTGGCCTAGAATCCTGTTCTGTTCTTCATTCAGAAGTTGATGCAAAATGCCAAATTCGGAGATGACATTTTTTCTGAGAGAGTCTATACTCTTCTGTTTACATAAAACAATAAAAAGAATATATTACTCAAAACAATTATTATAGGAACAATGACAATCAATCTTGCAAGTCTTTCCTGCAAAGTTAAAAGTGGATTCCATAGCTCTATACTGTCTGTGAAATGGTAATCAACAATTCACTGAAACTCCAGCAATTCAAAGCCCATCATTTCCAGCTTGGGAACAAGACTGGAGTCCTTACTGGGACGCATGCAAGTGGGGTTCAATTAACAGTCCAAGCACTGAAGGAGCCAAGTAGGGAGGGGGAAGAGCGAAGAGTAATGGTCCACTCACCTCTTCTGGGGAAGGGGAGTTGAGTGTTTGAAGGCAAATAGGGAAGCGCAAGTTCCCTCGTGGAGTTCGGGGAAACAATTTTCCATGCTTCACGAGAGGGGATGGGACAGGGCAGCTTGCGGACAATGCCCCTAGCAAAAGTTATGGAGGACCAGTGCAGTCAGCCCAGTGCCCACTCCACCGGCTTACCTGGCCATGCAAATGGCGAGACAAGAGTCAAGGGTTAAAAACAAATAAATAAAAACAGTTATTATTCAATGTTAATGAGTTTATTAAAATAAATTAAAAAACCTACGTAAATATTACTATTTTCTTTGCCACATTCCCTATTAGCACTGCATTAACACTGTATATACCACCGTTAACCTAAAAAACAAAACCACCAGGAAAATGATGCTTAGCAGTGCTTAGTGTCTTCACTTTACATTTCTAGTTCAGTACAAAGTGTTTAACTCTTCAATAATTGAAATGCATTTTCTTAGGTTCAATGTTATTAAATTGCGCCATGTGTACAAATCTACATGAAGCTGTCATTTGAAATTAAAGGTAAACTACAAAAAAAAATGTTTTCTTCCAACTGCATATGCAAATGAAACTACTAAATACACCATAAAATACCCCATAATACCTTGTTGCGGGAAAATGGCAAGTCTCATGTTTATTCTTCACTAAATACATACAGTTGTGTACACTTACCATAAATGTAGATATTTAAGTGCATTCACTGTTGCAGTCATCACATTTGGGTTATCTGTCTGCAGGTAGCCCTCAGCCAGCCTGAATACCAGAGTCTTGGGATTTCTGCACCGGCTGCTGTCGCTTCTTCCATGACATCAGCTCGCCAGCAGCCGATGGCATTACATCAGTTTTTCTTGCCAAAGATTCAGGTGTCCCACAATAGGAAGCAATTACATGGTGTGGAACACCCCCAGCAAAAAGCAAATACACATAGTATAAGATATGCCAAACCAAAAAGGATACGTGAAAGCAAATAATCAGGGGGCTGGAGGGAGGGTAAACAGGACCGCAACAGTGAATACACTTGAACATCTACATTTATGATAAGTGCACACAACTGTACTATGTTCTTCTTGTTTCACTGTTGCAGTCACCACATTTGAGTCGATTCCAAAAGCTAAGGAAGGGTGAAGGTAGATTAAGAAGCATTAGGGCTGGCAATCAGGCCCTGTAAGACTGCTGTGGCAAATCCAGTTCTGGATTAAGAAAAGATAGGCAAGTGGTAATGCTTGGTGAAAGTACGTGCTCCAGATTGCAGCTTCCATGATGTCTCTGGTAGGGACTCCTCTGAGAAATGCAGTAGAGGTAGATGCATCCCTAGTGGAATGTGTTCTTATCCCCTGTGGGGTATGTTTTCCATGGTGCTTGTAGCAGAAATATATGCAAGTGTGCTAACTATTTGGAAATGGTTTGCTTTGAAATGGCTTTCCCCTCTGCCCCTGCAGCAAAGGTAACTAGCAGCTGGTCAGATTTTCTGAGGCGCTTAGTCTTGTCCAAATAGAATCTAAGCTGTCTGTGCACATCCAGAGAATGCAGTACCTTTCCCCTTTATTCTGTGGATTACAGAAAAAAGTAGGCAAATGAATGGACTGGTTTAAAGCCACACTAGACACCACCTTGGGCATAAAAGAAGGGTTTAGTCCTGAGGGAAACCCTCTCCGCATGGAAGATGATGAAGGGTTCCACTGCCATAAGGCCTGCAGTTTAGACACCCTTCTTGCTGAAGTGATGGCTAGAAGTAAAGCGGCTTTCCAAGAGAGGAATTTCGACACTGTTGTAGCAGCCGGTTCAAAGGGGGAAGAGTAAGTTTTTTCCAATACAAAGTTAAGGTCCCAGGCTGGAGTGGAAGCTGTCCTTGGGGGGGGGGGGGTCTTACATTTTTGGCCCCCCTAAGGAACTGTTTTACCAGAGGATGAGAGAAGAGGGGTGGCCTCAGTATTATAATGGGCTGAGATGGCGGAGGCATGAATCTTAACTGAAGAGAAGGATAGGCCCTTGTGGAGCATTTCTGTTATACTAGATTACTTATGGGGTAAGCTGGCCACCGCTGCGCCCATCCCCTGAGACAGTCTCCAGGAACAGTATCTTTTCCATTTTTCTGACTAGGATTTTCTAGTACTAGGCCTCCTTGCCTCAAGGATGACATCCAGTACCTGCTTACTGAGGGTTGCTAAAAGTGAGCTTAAGGGATTAGCCAGGCTGCAAGGTTCAGGGTTTGAAGCGGAGGGTGCAGAATGGGGATTGAGGCAGGTGCCATGGCTGTAGCACTGTTCTGCACAAAAGAGGTTACCAGTGCTGGCGTGGTCAGTCTGGTGCAATCAGGATTGTCCTTGGCTTGTCCTGTTTGACCTTTAGTAGAACCTCAGAGGACAGGCAGAGGGGGAAAGTCATAGACTGACAGGCTTTCCCCAGGTAAAGGACATGGCATCCACTTTCCAAGCTTGACTATGGGGAGTTTTGGTGCAGTATTTGTTCAACTGATAGTTGTGAGGGGAGGCAAACAAGTCCACCTCTGGAGTCCCCCATCTGTTCCTCAAAAGCTTGAATATTTCCATGAGATTTCTGCTCAAGTCATCTGCCAATGAATTTAGTTTGCCTGGCAAGAACTGAGCTTGTAAGTGCACTTGGTTGCTCAAGGCTGTGTTCCACAGAGCCACAGCTAGTCTGCACAGTTGGCAGGAATGGGTTTCCTCCTGCTTGCTTATGTACCACATAACTGTGGTGCTGTCCGTCTTTATCAATAGTTGTCCTGAAGAGAGAGGTCTTTGAAGGCTGTCAAAGCATTCTGTACAGCTAACATTTTTTTTTGATTGATATGCAGGTGCATCTGCTTTGGGTCCCATTTGACTGAATGCACTGCCCTGCCATGTGAGCCCCCCATCCATAGTCTGATGCGTCTGTTAGGGTTTGGTCGGCAGGGGGTAGAGTGAAAGGGAGTCTCTTGTTGTGGTTGCAGGCCTCTGCCCACCAAACCAAAGAAACTCTGCCCTTAGACAAGGAATGATGGGTATTATTGTTTCCAGGTCCTGAGTGTGTTGACAACATACAAAATTTTAGATACCATTGAAGTTCTCGTATATAGTCTTGGAAGTTCTCATATATAGTCTTGCATATGGAATTAATAGAATGAAAGAGGCCATGAACCCCAGAGCTTGCAGTATTTTCCTTGCAGATAGCTGGGTTTTTGTGGCCAGTCAGTAGGTTGAAGTAAGTTGTCAAATTTTGTTTCTCTGGAATGAGGAATGCCATCTGGGAAGTTATGCTCAAGCTTGCTCCCAGAAATACAAATCTGTTGGCAGGGTACTACGTGTGATTTCTTTTCTTTGATGGTGTACCCCAGTGAGGTTAGAAGTCTCTTTACAAATGCCAGGTGCTGCAACAGCAAGTCCTGACTTTCCCCTTGAATCAGGCAATCATCCAAGTATGGGTAATTTGAATACCTCTCCGCCTGCAAAATGCAATGGCTTGAGCTAGGCACTCTGAACAACCTGGACGCAGTAAAGGGAAGTGCAGAGAACTTATGGTGCATAGAGCTTGCCCTGAAGCGCAAGTATTTCCTGCAAGATTCCCTTATAGGGATGTGCAGGTACACTTCTTTTAAGTCTACGGTTGCCAGCCAGGAATCCTTGGCTAGCATAGGAAGCAGTTTATTGGAGAGTTAGCATTCTGAATTGTAGAACCACCAGAAAGGTATTGAGAATAGACAGATCCAGGATAAGAAGCCAGGAGTTTTCTTTTCTGGGAACCAGGAACAGTCTTGAATAAAAACCTTGTCCCTTTTCTTCTGCTGGGACAGGTTGTATAGCCTTGATGCTGAGGACAGACACATACAACTTGCTTTTGGGCCTCCCTCTGGTTTGGGGGGAGGTATGACCATCCACTTAAGGTTGGAAGTGAACGGAAGTGGAATCTGTAAACTAGAGAGACAAATGTTTAAAACCCATTTGTCTTGGGTAATGCATTCCCGTTTTTCTGCATGCAGAGCAAGCTTTCCTCCTAAAGGTGCAAGTAGCTGAGCACGGCCTGGAGGAGTCCAGGATAAGTCATTGTGCAATTTTACCATAGGGGGTGCCTACTACTCCCTGCTTTGGACATGGGAGCACCCCACTGCTTAGATCTGAGCATAACCTGAGACTGAAGTCTTGGTGGTCTGCTGCCCCTGGGTTTGGACTGTAGGCCTGGAAGGAACTGGAAAGGACCAGTTCTTTGAAAGCCAATGCCTACTGAATCTAGGTGGCTGTACTTTTAAGAAATCTTTAACAGTTTGCATAGATTTAGCTTTTTCCTCCATCCTTTTGAGGACGACTTCTACTCTATTGCCAATTAGGCGCGCTTGGTTTAAGGGTGCATAAAGTAATTTTGCTTTTACATGATCTGGAAAGTTTGTTCCCTAAGCCAAGCATGCCTTCAATGTACAGACCCAGTGACAGCAGCCCCGCAAGATGCTTCTAAAGCATCAAAACCACAACGCAAAGTATGTTTCCTAAAGCAGAATGCATCAACTCTTTTAGATCTTAGTGTTCTGCACAGTCAGGAATCAACATAATTTTCTGTTTAATAAGCCCCATAATTTTAATAAAGGCCTACTGAATTTTAAAATTTTAAACCCC
>NC_056726.1:423339790-423371380 GCF_019279795.1 Protopterus annectens | reverse complement strand
TCGCCAAGATATCCACTCTACAGCTGTGGATTTGGAGACAAACCCAGCCCCGACTGGCTTGTGTGCTCTTAAGGGAAATTGCACTTTACTGTGTGTGTATACTGGTCATCCTCTCAGTGTGTACCTTCCCCCACTGTTGCCAGTGGTGAGGATTAAGGCTCCTTGATTACTGAGCCAGTGGTGGGGCGTCACATAGACCATCATCAAGCATGGATACATGGGATGATCTGCAATCTCGTTTATCATGTGCTGCGAAAGCACCTCACTGGGTACCAGCGGACTGGCGACTAGCTTAACGGAAGTGTTGTCAGCAGTTCTGGACCTATGCTGTCTGTCTCTCGTCTTTATCCTTACGCTTTTTCGGAAGATCAGTAAACGGATGACTTTGTCATTTTGGAGTACGGAGATAGAGAACGAAAGTATTTAGCTAAATAGTCCGACGACTAATAGTTCGGGCGTTGAACAAGGCACAAAACTGACAGCAACAAAAGTCATGTTCTAGGTCTAAACAGGTAACGCAGTTAAGAATGAAAATCTATATGGAGGTATTTGCTTTCCACAGGCAAGACAACTGTTATTTTTTTCTGACACTGGTTAGAGCAAGAAAAAAGAAGGAGCCGCAATGGGGTACTTATCTTTTTTGAAGACTTCGGGTCTGAAACGCAAACGAATTTCAGGAGTTGGCAGACTGGCACTTGCGAACTGCTTCCGCTTTGGGCACTGCATGGTGATGGCATCGGCTGCAAGTTTTATACTCCTGACAACCTGATGTCATGGAAGACGTGAAGGCATCCAACGCAGAAATCCAAATACTCTGGTACTCAGGCCAGCTGAGGGCTACCTGCAGGCAGATAATCCAAATGTGAGGGCTGCAACAGTGAAACGCAAAGAAAATCAACCACACCATAAAAACCCTATTTGCAAGACAGAAGATAAAGGGCAGAGAGATGACCTGGTAATGGAAACTCCTGTTTTGAACCTGAAGAACCTTCTGTCCACCTTGGCTATAGGTATGAGAAGGGACCCATCCACAACACCCAAAGTTACCAGAGAGGTGTGGGTTGGGATTATGCAGCTTCCGTGAAGGTACCTGCTGTATCCGAAGTGGCAGTGCCAAACAAGATGCGCAGCGGTAGTCATAGGCCCAATGGTCTTGGCCTTCTTTGGTGGGATGGGTAGGCAAGTTGGCAGAACCCTCCATACCAAATACTAGCCTTTTGAGGCATTGATTTTTCAGGTATAGATTGAGGGTGTGTAGATTGCTACGCAGAGTTTCGGGCATAAATGCCTGGCAGACGGTGCAGGCCTTGCAATCATGCAAATGACCTAAACAAAAAGATACCAATCGTGGGTGTCCTAGTGAGGTATCTAGTGAGGTATCAGACGGCTGCACTTACATATGCCCTTTCTGGATGACATGAACAAGCATTAGGATAAAGAGGACTGAAAAATGTTCCCCAATTGGGCACTTATCTGACTATTTCAGAATCAGACAGCCTGGATGGCAGGAACACCCGATGTTAAGACTGGTGGCTGAGAAATTCTGAGGGCGGGTGCATACAGATGTCAATTTTATGGCCCATATTCTTCTAACCACGTTAGACATCCCACATACCTTACAATGAGATTGAAATCTTTTGTAACCTGGCCGGATGTTCGGGTAGCAAGAGGAGTAAACCCATACGCGAGGAATATTGCGACATGGGAATAGGACATCAGTAGCACCCCAACCTAGATCATATGCCTATAACCCTGGCACTACCACAAAGCTCTTAAAGAAAAACTGGCCAGAACACAGGGGTCACACCTCTTCCATCTGGTCCACTACACAGCCCACACAAGGCAGGAGGAGGGAGGGACTGTAAGACAAATGAAAAGCAGCAAACTCAGATGGAACATTATGGCGAGTACATAACTTTTTTTTTTATCTGAAGTTGTTTTCATTTGGTCTTCAACCTGTGGGACAGAGTCGAACCGGACAGCGTCTTCCTGTGAGGCGACAACGCTGCCGCAGCACCACCACCATGGATTTCTACTTTCCTTTATTCTGGAAATTTGAAAAAAGAAAAACAGAGATTGATGACCTGGTTAATATTGGACTCAGATGCCACTTTCAGAAGGAATGATTGATCGGGGCCGCAGAGATACCCCGTCTTTATGAAATACCATATAAGGAGGCTTGATAGACAAGGCTTGGATCTCTGAAACTCACTTGGCTGAGGTAACTGCAACCAAAAAGACAAGTCTTCCTAGACAGGAAATGCAATTCAACCGTAGCCGCTGGTTCGAAAGCAGGAGAAAAGTACAGTTTTGTACCTACCATAAATGTAGATGTTCGAAGATCCACATTGCTGCAGTCATAACCTGTGGGTAGTCCGCTGTCCTCGGTCGGCCCGAATACCAAAGTGTTAGGCTGGCGTCGGTCATGGTCGCTCAGATCTGACGTCAGTACGCCGTGGTACTAAAGCGCATGACCGACGTCATATCCTCAGTCTTTCTTGCCCCAGATGTCAGAAGGCCCTAAAAGAAAGGCCATAGCCAAAAATAGAAAACATCCAACCACCCATGTACAAACAATATTTACAACCCAAACCACACAACCACCCCAAACTACAGTGGGGAAGGAGGGAGGGTTGACTGCAGCAATGTGGATCTTCGAACATCTACATTTATGGTAGGTACAAAACTGTACTATATTCTTCATCTCACATTGCTGCAGTCATAACCTGTGGGTAGAATCCCAAAGCAAAGGTAAAGGGAGGTTGGCAAAATCATAAAGCATTGGGAGCTGCTAACATGCCCTGTAAAACTGCAGTGGCAAACCCAGCCCTAGATTTGGAATAAAGAGGGAGATGGTAATGTTTAGAAAAAGTGTGCACTGAACTCCAAGTAGCTGCCTCCAAAATGTATTTAGTAGCTACACCCCTTAAAAAAGCAGTAGAAGTGGCAGTAGCCCTAGTGGAATGAGGTCTGATTCCAGCCGGAATCTCCTTACCATGATGAGAATAACAAAAAGCAATACAAATGGCCAATCCACTTAGAAATAATTTGTTTAGAAACAGGTTTCCCCTGAGAGCCCAAAGCAAAAGAAACAAACAACTGTTGAGACTGTCTGAACCCTTTAGTCCTGCTCAAATAATAACGCAACTGCCTGTGAATATCCAAAGTGTGCAAAATTTTCTCCCCTTTATTTTGGGGATCAGCATAAAAAGTAGGCAAGTGAATAGATTGGTTCAAGGCCACATTTGAAACCACTTTATGCATAAAAGTAGGGTTAGTACGCAGAGATACCCTATCCTTATGAAAAATCAGGAAGGGTTCAACTGCCATTAGAGCCTGTAATTCAGATACCCTTCTAGCAGACATAATGGCCAACAAAAAAGCAGTCTTCCAAGACAAATACTTCAACTCAGATGTAGTTGCAGGTTCAAAAGGAGGTAAAGTGAGTTTTTCCAACACAAAATTGAGATCCCAGGAAGGAGTAGGAGCTCTACGCGGGGGTCTTATGTTCTTTGCCCCTCTAAGGATTTGCTTAAACAAAGGATGAGAGAATAATGGTGGGTCAGTGTCATAGTGAGCAGAAATGGCTGCAGCATGAACTTTTACAGAGGAGAAAGACAAACCCTTGTCTAGTAATTCTGTAAGATACTGAAGTGAAACATTCAAATTAGGTACTGAAACATCAAAGCTCTTTGCTCCAAAGAAAAAATCTCCTCCATTTATCAGCATAAACTTTCCTTGTACTAGGCAGTCTGGCCTCCAAAATAACCATCAAAACTTGTTGAGGAAGCTGCGACCCTCCAGGGTTTAGAACAGAATATGCCAGGCTGTCAGATGCAGGGACTGTATCCTGACATTGAGGAAATGACTGCCTGCCTGGGACAAAAGGTGTGGAATTGATGGCAAAGGCCAAGGAGGTTCCCATACTAAACTCCTCAGCAGAGGGTACCAGTGCTGACGTGGCCAATCTGGGGCTATTAGAATCATGGAGGGCTTGTCCTGTCTGACCTTCAAGAGCACCTTGGGAAGGAGAGGCAGAGGAGGAAAGGCATAGACGTGAAGATTGTTCCAACTGAATGATAGAGCATCCACTTTCCAAGCTTTTGGATGAAACATCTTTGTGCAAAACTTTGGCAGCTGGAAATTTAGTGGAGAAGCGAACAGATCTATGTCTGGAGTCCCCCAAATCACTGTCAACTGTCGAAATACATGAGGATCCAATTTCCACTGTGGGGATCCACCATCTGTCTGCTCAAAACATCCGCTAAGGAGTTCTGTGCTCCTGGCAGAAACCTTGCCTGAAGAGTGAGGTGCAAACTGAGAGCAGTCTCCCACAAAATCATAGCTTGCCTGCAAAGAGTGTACGAATGGGTTCCCCCTTGCTTGTTGATGTACCACATGACAGTTGTGTTGTCTGTTTGAATCAACACTTGTCCTGGGTGAAGTAGATCCTTGAAAGCCATCAATGCAAATTGGACTGCTAACATCTCCTTCATGTTGATATGCAAATGTTGAAGTCTGGCAGGCCACGTGTCTTGAACCCATTTTCCATTGAGGTGTGCTCCCCAAGCCTTGTCTGAGGCATCTGTCGTTAAGATCTGACTCGCCTCTGGTCGGATCACAGAGAGTCCCTTGTTTAGGTGCCATTCCTGAGCCCACCACAAAAATTCCTTTTGAATGCAAGGTATTATCCGAATGACAGTGTCCAAATCGTGGCAGTGTTGAGTCCATACACTTTTTAGATACCATTGTAGCTTCCTCATATGCAGTTTGGCATTGGGAAGCACCAGAATACAAGATGCCATGAACCCCAAGGCTCGAAGGACTGTCCTTGCAGTCAGCCTGGACCGTAGAGACAATTGTTGGAAGTAAAGGGTAAGATTTCTTTGTTTGTCCGGGGTCAAAAACGCCATCTGAGTGACTGTATTCAGTCTCACACCCAGAAAGCACATGTCCTGAGAGGGTACTAGACTGGACTTTATTTCGTTCACAGAATACCCTAGGCACCTTAACACTGCCATAACATACTGTAGATGGTGAAGTAGCTTGTCTCTGTCTTGAGCAAGAATCAGGCAATCGTCCAAATAAGGATAAATTTGTATTCCTCTTAACCTTAAGAAGGCTATCACCGGAGCCAGAACCTTTGTGAACACCCTGGGCGCAGTAGATAAGCCAAAGGGCAATGCAGAGAACTGATAATGTAAAGTCCCAGCCCAAAAACGCAGGAATCTCCTGCAGCTGGGCCTGATAGGAATATGAAGATAAGCCTCTTTGAGATCCAGAGTTGCCATCCAGTGATCTTTGCCCAGCAGAGGCAGAAGTTGTTGCAAAGTCAACATTTTGAATTTTGGAATGTCCAGGTATGTGTTGAGAATAGACAAATCCAGAATTGGCCTCCAAGTGTTTCCTTTCTTTGGTACAAGAAACAGGCGAGAATAAAATCCTAGGCCCACTTCTGACGGAGGGACCTGCTGGATAGCCCCCATTTGTAGAAGTAAAGAAATCTGTTTGAGAGCCTCCACCCTTTGCTGAGGAGGAACGTCTGGCATGCCTCTGAAAGGAGGCAATGTGTGGAAATAAAACTTGTAGCCTCTGTTTATAATGTCCAACACCCATTTGTCCTGGGTGACTAAAAGCCAATTTTGCCTGAAAAGTGCCAACTTTCCTCCCAGAGGAGCTGCCAGACAGGAAGGATCGGGCAGCTGAAGATGTAGGTCATTGGGTCTGTTTACGAAAGGACTGGCCCCTGCCCTCACCGGTAGACTGTGCAGGGGAACTCCACGTCCTAGGCCTGAAAGAACCCTGTGCATGAGCTCTGCCCCTACCACGTCTAGATCTGCCCCTAGACTGTAAATCAGAAGAAAGGATAAGCCCATCCCTTAGTAGGCCAATTTCTGCTAAACTTAGGGGGCTGCACCTGTAAAAAATCCTTAACAGTCTGCATAGACTTAGCTTTTTCTTCCATTTTCTTCAAGACTGACTCCACAGGAGAACCAAACAAAACTTCAGACTGAAGGGGAGCATCCAAAATTCGAGCTTTAACATGCTCTGACAAGTTCTGATCCTTAAGCCAGGCGTGCCTACGAATAACCGATCCAGTGGCAGCCACCCTGGAAGAAGCCTGTAAAGCATCAAAACCACACTGCAAAGAATGCTTACCCACCTGATCAGAGGCATGAACCAAATCCTGTAATTCCTTACACTCTATGCCCTCTGCTAAAGCATCTACCTTAGATTTCAACTGACTAAGGAAAAAATTCTGGTACTTCAGCATATGAAACTGGCAATTTAAAGCCCTCATTGCAAGAGTGGAAGAGGTATACACTTTTTTACCCCACCTATCCAAAGCTCTTGAATCTTTATCCATAGGAACTGGATTCTTAACAGAAGCCCTGACTCCCTTAGGTCCCTGGCTAACAGTTTCTGGGTCAGCCCTTGGGCTCTTATACAAATATTTATGAGCCTCTGGCACTCTAATACCGGTCTGGCTTAACCGGGGCAGGAGGCAAAGAGTCTGGATTAAGGGAAGCCTCAGAGAAAACATCCTGAACAACATCCAAAACAGGAGGTATAGCCAAGGGCCTATGTTGTGGTAAAAACAAAAATTCCCTAAGCCTCTTTCGGGAATCTGAGAAATCCTGACCTTCCCATTTAAAATGCTCCCTCATAGAATGCAGGGTTTCTGAAAAAGAAAAATCCTCTGGAGGGGAAGCAGAAAGACTAGAATCCTCTGCGTCTGAATCAGAATAAGGGGGAAAATTCTGAATGTCTTCAGCCGAATACTCTGAGTAATCTGAAGAATGTTCCAATCCTTCCACCTCTGGCTCCACCCTAGGCCTCTTATCTGGAGGGGGCATAGAACCTCTGATCATGGTAATCAAATCTTCTGCCATTTTAAGCATGTGTTTTTTTAGGCACAGAACCTGCAGAACTAGGACTGACGCCAGAGGAAGACAAACTGGGCCTGACCTTGGAAGGTACCTTAGAGACAGAGGGAGAACGCCTAACTACCTTATGTAAAGAAGGGAGTACAGCAACCTGAGCGGCCCCCCTCAGCCTGACCAGACTCCTGAGAAGCCACATCTTGCAAAATTAAAGGCTCCCCCTGAGACTCAGCTGAAACCTCGGCTGGATCCACAGATTCCACCGTAGTTTCTAAAGAACCGGCGTCCGGAACGGACGACTCATCCTGCTTGGACTTTAACGATTTGTCCTTACGCTTCTTAGCGGTAGCGGGCGGAGGATCCGACGGCATATTGTAATTACACCGCCATCAAGACAAGCCTAGCACAATCTAACCTACGTTTAATGGTGCGCTTATTAAATTTAGCACAAAAGCGACACCCGACTACGTCGTGCTCAGGCCCCAAGCAAGGAATACAGAGAGAGTGGTAATCCCTATGAGGTATCCGTTTCCCACAAGAAATGCAATTATTCACTTTTTCTGACATTCGGAATTAACTGAGGCAAGAAAAGACAAAAATATTCCCCAACGGGGTACTTAGCCCAACTTGGTCTTCGGTCTGAAACTCAAAATACGAAAATTTCAGGACGCCGAACGGCACTTGCAAACGCTGCTTCTGCTTCGGACCATGCGGCAAGAAAGACTAGGGATATGACGTCGGTCATGCGCTTTAGTACCACGGCGTACTGACGTCAGATCTGAGCGACCATGACCGACGCCAGCCTAACACTTTGGTATTCGGGCCGACCGAGGACAGCGGACTACCCACAGGTTATGACTGCAGCAATGTGAGATGAAGAACATCTAGAGCTTTTAGCACCAAGGTGAGATTACCAAGGAGGTGCTGGGTCCTTAACTGGAGTCCTAAGGAAAAAGGCAACTTTCAAAATGGCCTTACAAAGCTTGGATGAAGCCAAAGAAGCCAAATTCTCGCCTAAGCGAAAATTAGAGATCGCTGCCAATTGTACCTTTACCGTAGAAAAAATAGCATCCTTATTAAAAATATCCGCCAAAAACATCAAATTGACTGGAACTGAAGGATCCAGACCACACTGAGAATCCCAGATCGAGAAACTTTTACAGTTACTGGAATAAACCTTCCTGGTAGAAGATTTGTGAGTCCTAACTATCAAGGGAAGTGGAGCAGCCAAGCCGGGAGCTTCAGGCTGACACTGGGTGCGGGACCCCAGAGGGATGTGTAATCGGATCCGAAAACTGGATCTAGCTTCTACAGAAGGCACATTGCAGGAAACCACAGAGAAACCAAACTTGGCGATGCAAGAAAGGGGCAATGAAGATCACGGAGATCTTTCTGAATGAACTTGGGAATAGGAGGGAGCAGAGGATAAACATACAGCAGACCGGAAGGCTAAGTACGAATTGGCGCGTCTCTGGGGGACTCCCCCAGAGGGGGAATCAAAGTGGAATACTCACTGAACTTCATGTTTGAAGGAAAGGCGGAGAGATCACAGCAAGACTGACCCCACTTTAGAAAGATCTGTCCCACTAATGAAGGATTCACAGACCACTTGTAAAGCATCAGAATAGATCTGCTGAGCCTGTCTACTAGTATCCTCCCCGGAATGTGCATTGCCATCAGAAAACAGCTGAATCACCCACTCACAATCTCATGGCTTCGTGACAAAGAAGGTAAGATCCAGTCCCCCCTTATTTGTTGACATACCGGACATTGTCCATCTGGATGGCAATAATCCTTTCTGGAAGACTGGCATGTAGAGCTTGCAACGCCAAAGGCAATTCCTTGGAGACTCATTTGCATATCAATGTCCTGGAGATGAGGGAAGACCACATGCCTTGGACCAGCCTTCCCATGCAATGCAATCCACCACCAGGAGCAGGGAGGTGTCCATGGTCACTGTGATCGTAGGGGAGGGAAGAAAGAACAGATGATCCACAAGACAGTTCGGGGACTGAAGCCACCAAAGAGGAGAATCCTTGTAAACCAGAACTAACAGAACCAGGGAAGGTCTAGCAGGGATCAGTGAACCACAGAACCACAGTCCACAGGAAGACCCTCATATGAAGGCATGCCGTTGGAACAAGTGCGATCATGGACACCATGGACCCCCAATGCCCAAATAACAGAATCCACTGGGGGTTGTTTGGCTTGAAAGATGTAAAAACATTACATCAGACACACAACAGTCTGTCCGGAGGAAGAAATACCTTGCCTTGAATAGTACCCATACAAGCCCCAATGAAGTTGAGAACCTGTACTGGTGCCAATTAGGACTTGAGGTTTACTGTTATGCCCAGACAGTTGAGTGGTCTGGGGAAGAAGACCCCTGGCTTGACAGTTGATGCCTGGAGGGAGTGGAAAGGAGCCAATCATCCAGGTAGGGAAAGACCTGAAACCCCTGCAGATGAACCCCCATGACCACCATCACTTTGGTGAACACCCTGGGGGCTGTACTGAGCCCCAAAGGGGAGCGCTCTGAACTGACAGAGAAACCTCAGAGCACCTGTTCACTGAGCACATCCAGCTGTTTATCTGCAGGAAAGGCAGAATGGACTTTAAAGGGGACCATCCGGAATTTCCTCTTGGCAACTGACAGGTTCAGGGTTGAAAAATCCAGGATGGCTCAAGTCCTCCGTTTTCTTTGGCACTAAAAAGAACCTGGAATAGATGCCTTATCCCGATTGGTTTGGAGGGACAGGCTGGATGACACGTTTCTTGAGCAGCCTGGAAATTTCTACTGCTGCCTGCTCCCACTGCGTGGGTGAGAAGTCCAGGAGGTGTTAGGGAGGGACTGGGGGTTGAAGAAAGGAGACAGAGTACCCTCTGGATATTATATGCAAAAGCCAAAGCCAACGATAGTCGATGAGACTCCCAGGCTGTTGTGTGCAGAGAAAGACATCACTCGACTGCCTCCAGAACAGTCAAGCAAACCTTCAGGGCGGCTGTGAGGATCTATCCGGGAAAGAATTCTGAGATCCCTAGCTTCTCTGGCCCAGTCTGCCATGAGGGCAGTGTGTCGTATCCCACTCTGCAGGAAGGAGAGTTCTGAACATTGTGGGAAAAGCTCAGACTTCCAGAGCCACATCTTCACCCATACTGCTTCCTAGAGAAGTATCACTGTGGGGTTGAGAAGCAAACCCAGAGTAAACAAGGCCTTCCTGCCAGTCTCGCTCTGGACTAAGGTGTCCCAAACAGCCTTGCCAAAAAGAGTCGAACCATCAGATTCATAAATGATGCCTTGAAGGGCTACAAGAAAGCACAAAGCCAGAACCAGGTGTGACACCTGTTCCAGCAGCCCTAGCAGCGCCCTCTGTAGCATGTGATAGGAGACTCATGAAGTATTAAATACAGCAGCAAGGGCAGCAAGGGTGGCCATACGGGAGAACACATTTTTCTCCTCTGCCAACATGGACATTGGGGCAGACTCAGTGACCTCCTTGACCAGGTCCTGTTGCAGTCGGATAACGTGTGCCGTGTAGTTTAGCACATGCAATGCTAACATTGAAGCGTATGCTCACTTCCCAAAGTGGTCCGCGAGACTGTCTGAAAGGGCAACCTTAGAGCTCTCCTGACAGAGCATTTTTTGGCGGCCGCCGCAACCACCATATCAACAGAGGATCCATTCGACCAATGCTGCCTATACAGTATTTTGTCTGGGGGCTTGGGGATAGGCTCAACTGTATCCAGTTCCCTCCATGCCCTGGACGAAATTAAATTACAACGGGATCCACAGGATGGGACACCCAGGAGGTAGAGGGTCCTGTGCTAAACGCCTCCAGAAACAGACTCATCCAGGTTGGGCTTTTGGGTACACCACCCTCCTCATTGGCGCAGGATGTCTCTAAAGGGGAGATCTTCTGGGGTGGTGATCAGGGGGAACCCTCCACTTCTGGGGTGGTGATCAGGGGGAACCCTCCACTTCCTCAAAGTCTATATCTTTTGCAAGGGACTCCAGTGGGGAGTCCCAAGTGCCTCCTCTTGCACGTGCATTTCCGAGGGAGCTCCTCCGGGGGAATTTCTGGGGTGGACTCTAACCTTGGGGAACTTCCTGGGGCATAGTGGTGACAGGCTGTCTCTAAGGGGGCAGGATGGCGATAAGAAAGACAGGGAGCCAGAATAGACGTCAAGGGTCTTGAAGGAGCAGAGAGAACCCTCTCTACCACATGGAATGCAGAAGGTGAAAAAAATGCCCGCAGCAGGGGTGCGCAGGACCGGATCCGCCGCCCTCTGGCTCAGAGGATGGAGCCAGATCCAGGCCTTCAGCCACAGAGACTCCAATTGGAAGGGCAGACTCCGAAAACCTCAAAGCTGACACCACCCCCTCGGACCAAACGTTGAGGCTACAGCTCCGAGAATTGGACAGCTCTGAAAATATTGGAGCGGAGGCACTCAGGGCAATGTTCGGCGAAGTACCTAAACCACTGAAGCCAACCTCTCGACACCAGGAAACCTTGGATGAGATGACTCTGAAACCAGGGGTTGGATCAGAGAAGAAACAATGGGAAGGAAAACTGACTATATACTCCTAAGCCCTGGAGGGGGAAGGAGCAGCCAAGACTATCTGAATCTGGGTCTGAATAAATCTCCGCATCATCCTGTCTACCTTGGCTTCAGAAAGGCTAAGAGAGGACCGGATGGAAGAAGCCACTGACTCAGGCCTGAACTGGCACCAAAGGGAGCCTGAGGCAGACCGAGCCCAGATAAATCTCTAGCTCCAGAGAAAAGCAGGGAGACCTGGGGCTCACCTCCACTCTGTCAAATCTGGCCAAGAATTGGCCGGGGGCTCAAATCTGGCCAGGAATTGGCCGGGGGCTCAAATCTGGCCAGGAATTGGCCGGGGGCTCAACCATAGAAGAGCAGTCAGGAGACCGCTTCCTGGGCTTGTCCTGATCCTTAGGAAGTGTCTTCTCTCCGTCCTCAGACTTCTTGGTGAAAAGAAGAGTCCCAGAAGCCAGGGCGGAGGAAGAAGGCCTCTCGGAATCAACATTCCTCCTGTTGATCAAGGCACAGGGTTTGAAACCCACACAAATCGAACAGGTCTCTGGGTGCTCTACACCCAGACAAAAAAAATGCACAGAGTGTGGCCACCAGAAGGGGAAAGCTTATGGCCACACACTATCTGGCTTAGGGGTTTTAGCCATGGCTAGAGGAACACTACACTCCACCACACACACACAGGAGAAAAAAAAAAAGCATGCATTTTTTTTTTTTTTAACGGACGTGAAGTGCACAGGGATATGGCAGGGAATGGTGATAGCAAAGATACTAAAGGAAGAAGGAAAACAGAAAAATTGTATCAAAATAGTCTAATCTTACAATAAAGAAAGCTTGGAGCTGTAACCAAGCTGATGGCTCTCAAGAGTGGCAAACAAGATCTGAGGGGAGAAACTTGGATCTGATGCTGGAGCATTTGGCAGAGTCGGATCAGTGCCGGATCCGGGTCCCACAGGTTGAAGACCAAATGAACACAACTTCAGATCACCTGTTAAAAAACAGAATTTACAAAGTCTCTTGACAAGTCTGACTGCCCTGAAATTAGCGCACACACATCCTAGGTAATGACCTATCACAATTTTACAAAGCAAGCCAATCTGCAACATGCCCTTATTGGAGGAAATGGGGCACAAGAAGGATTTAGGAAGGAATATGTCTGGGGGGGGACAGGGGAGTAACCTGTCATAGCCCATGGCTCAGAGACTGCAGGCTTTTTTTCTTGTCAGTTTGCCATTTTTTTTTCTTGCAGTGGCCTTTCCTATCCCATTTCGGCTAACTTTTATCTTGCTTGTGGTAGAGGATGGTCCTTTGTGCCGTGATGTCGGACGTACATGGGAAAAAGTTGACTGCATAGCTTTCTCTCCTTTAGTCTCGAACATCTTCTGTGTCTGCAAAGGGTCCAAAGAGATACTCTTTCTCCAGAGGTATTTAAGTAGTTCTGTCTTGCCTGGCTGGCTAAGGACCCTGCTACTGCCAGACCATGTCATGCCTGCTGCCCTTCACAATGCATCCATCACATCCTAGTCGCACATCAGCTTCATGCACAGATTGAACTCTGCATGCAAGGCTTAATCTACACATTCAAATTCTTGTCCCTGTCGCACTCTCGCCATGCCTTCAGCTAAGAAAGGAGGAATTCCTGCTATTTCAGCATGTGCATCTGACAAGTTAAGGATCCTGAAGCCAGGGAATGAGATGTATAGGCTTTCTCAAACTAAGTGTTTTACTTTCCTTTGGGAACTAGACTATCTTGAACTGTATCAGCCGTCTTGCTGGAACCTATGAGGACCAAAGATAGATCAGCATCAGGATTTCTACACAGGTACTTGGGGGGGTGGGTGGTTATGGAGTCTATAAAAGCTGTCTGGCTTCTTAAGAGCATGAAGATGAGAATACGGCTCCAGCTGCATTAACAAGCATAATCTTTTCATACTTCCTTGACCATATGGATGGTTAACTGCCAAGGTTCAAGCAGTCTCATGAAATCTCTGGACCTAATCTAGGCTTGGGAAAATTCTTCAGCCTCCCATTTGAAGATTTCCCTCTTTCCATGACGTGTGTTCCCCACAGACATCTTCTAGGAGTGAAGCAAAGCATACTGTATCCTTAGTGTTAGGCTCACAACAGGAAAGGTGAGACCATAGGTAGGTACTAGGCTATCTGCCCTAGGGCCTATACAAGCCCAGCCAAAAAGGTACCTTAGCTTTTGCCACCCAGGAAAATTATTTTCCTGTGCCACTGTCGAGCAGAGCCACAGGAGTGATCCCCAATGTGGATTTCCTATTTCCCATCCAATCAAGATTTTTCTTGAAGAGAGCTAATGAGGAGCTTTGTTTTATATAGATAGGTAGTTTATTCCAGAGTGTGGGAAGTCTCTGGGACAGGAATCTATCCCACTGGCATGTTCTGTTTATTGTGGTGACAAGGTTTAGGTCTCTAGAGTGTGTAGCTCGGAGGGATTGGGATTTAAGTGGAGCATGTCCACATTAGGCAGAGATAACCTCTGAGTAGGCGATATGCAATGGAGTAAAGCTGGAGTTTTTCTGAGGCCAGTAATCCTCTGTGAGGCATTTCTGCAGCCTTTCCAGTTGTAGATGTCTTGTGAGGTACACGCCAAAGGGGCATTGTACTCTATAATGGGTCTAATGAGTAGAGGAAAACAAGGACCTCTTTTTCTGGATGAGAAACCTTTTGTGATGAGGTGTGCCACGTAGAAGGATTTCTTGACTACTGTGGCGATGTGATTATCAAAGGAGAGACTGCTGTCCACCAGTGTCCCAAGGTCTCATCACACTTTCTGTGTTAAGTATACTACCGCCTATGTTGTAGTTCATGGGTACAGAGTTTTTACCAAAGGGGATGACAATGCACTTTTTGGCATTGAGCTTGAGGCCATGACTATCAGGCATCTGTCTCAGTGAGGCCCTTTTGTAGGATGTCCACATCGTGTGGAGTTTTGATTATGGCTCCTAGTTTGCAGTCATCTGCGAACTTAAGTTAGCCAAACACCTTCTGCGTCTGGTACCTACTTCTCTAAGTACAGGCTAACAGGAGAGGACCCAGGACTGAACCCTGTGGTACTCCCACTTGTCACTGGTCTGAAGTCAGATTTGGAGTATGCTACTTTCACAGTGCGGGTTCTGTCAGTGAGCCAGTTGGCAACCAATCTTGTGACATAGGGATTTAGACCCAGTTTAGTGAGTTTATCTACAATTCCAGAGTGGGGGATGGTGCTGAAAGCCTTGGCAAGATCTAGATAGGCTGTGTGAACCACCTTACCCTCATTTACGGCTTTGGTGACTGCTTCAAAGAAGTCTACCAGGTTTAGGAGACATGATCTGCCTTTTACAAACCCAAACTGGGTGGGGTCCAGAGTTTGGAGATTACCAATGTCTTTGCTTACAAGTTTCATGAGGATACGTGCCATGGCCTTGCAGACCAGGCTCGCCAGGCTAATGGGGCAGTAGTTCCCGGGGTCCGTGATGGCTCCTCCCTTGTTGAGTGGGATAACCGCCGCTGTGCACCACTCAGTAGGCACAAAGCCTGAGGTGAGGCTATGACTGAACATGGTACTTAGGTGGGGTGGCTGTTTGTTCTGTAGTTTGTGTAGAACGCAGCCTGCGATGTTGTCTGGTCCCTTGGATGCTGTGTTCATGGCTTAGGAGTGTGATTTTTACCTATGCAGCTGTGATTACAGGAACTTTGCATTCTTCCGGTATACAGATGGGTCCTTTAGGGGGTAAAGTTAGCACTGAACCTATCTGCCAGGATGTTGGCAATATCAGTTGGGTCTGTATATTTAGTGCCACTGTGCTGAAACTCAGAGCAGATCTGAGTGTTGCCACTGAAATTCTTGACATAGCTATAGAATGCTTTGTGGTGGTCTTTAGAATCAGTGGCGATTTTGTTTTTGTAACTAACTTTGGAAGATTTTATCAGGGATCGCAGCTGCTTACTGAGGCTGATTAGGGAGCTCCTCCACTCATGGGATTTTACTCTTTTGCAACAGTTTCTTTCTTCTGTTGTACAGTTTGTTTATGGCAGGGGACCACCAGATTGGCTTCCTGTTTTTGGAGGATAGCATCTTGGTTCCGTTTGGGATAGCACGATCCATGCACTCGTGTAAGTGCTTATGAAGTGCAATTGTGTAGGATTCAATAGTCGTAACCGTATTGTTCATCTGCATGGGTGTCATGAAGTTCACCACTTCTGTCTTAAAAAGCATGATGTTGGCTTTGGAGAAATCTTTTACCATGGTTTCCTTAATGGGGGGTGGGGGCAGGATGTGGATATCTTTGGTGATTAGCTTATGGTCGGATCAGACCAATGAGGCATTGACTTCAGGTGTGGAACACCTGTCACTCATGTTGGTAATGACTAGATCTAGGATATTGTAGCCCCTGGTGAGAGTGTGGATAAGTTGATCCAGGGCATTGGAGTTTATGAATTCCAAAAAGCGTTGAGCGAAGGAGTTGGTACAGGAGTAGTTTTCCCAGTTTATAATGGGGTAATTGAAATCACCCATTATTAGGGTGTTTGGTTGAACCCTAATATTTTCCAGTACATCAAGAAGAGGAGTGGGAATCCTGGAGCATGGTGGGGGATCTGTAGCAAGCTACAATTTGGACTGCAGTTTTGCCCAGAATTAGTTGCACTTGGATAACCTCTGATGTATTATGCTCAGCAACAAGCCTGGAGGTGTGGATATTCTTAATGAATATGGACACCTCTGCCTTTGGTGTTCTGGTCCAGGTTACATGGCCGAAAAGTGTGGTATGTGTTAGTTTGGTAGTGCAAGGGTGCTGTCTGGAGCCTTAAACCAGGTCTGTCACTGCACAGATATTGATGTTCTCCATTTTAAGGTGTGCCTCGAGTGAGTGCATTTTGAGGTTTGGACTTCTAGCATTGAGTAGAATCACCCTCAGTTTTTGCTTGCCTGTTCCCGTTACGGTGGTGAATTTGTCATTTGAACCTTGCCTAAAAAAGGCACTATAGGGGCGGCAAGAACCTTAGCCAGTATCTTGAATCCCTGGGTATTCCCAGGGGTTATGGGGACCATCTGGTCCACATAAGCAATTCATCCTTCTCAAAGTTACAGGTTATCAGTAAATGCTGTAGGGAGGTGATCTCTTTGCCTGTTCAAAGACAGGACCTCCGCAAAAGATGCAAGGAAATGCAGAATGCTCACATTTTAAAAATTTCTAAGAACTTGGGCCAGCATGAATAGATCCTGAAGGAAAGCCTGGCAAACAGAAGGGGGAAGCCCCAGCCACACCAGACTGAAGCGAGTTGGCAAGTGTCTGTTTAGGCATAAACTACTCAATCATATAGGTTTGGGAATGGGGACTACCTTGAAAGACTTTGGGCAGGAGCAGACACCAGTGACCTCTTTCCATTCACCATTGACATTGTCAAGTACAACAGTATGGGGGCACCAACCTCCAATTTGCGAGTTAAAACCAGAGTTCAGAAGACAGACATCAGGGGAGACAAATCAGCAGGGTGTAGTCGACCCATGACCGCAACTCATTATCCAAACCCCACTGTGGCCTTCAGAAGGCAAGTGCAAGAGGACTAAAAGTATAGATAATTGGTACAGGGGTTGCAAAGGTACTCAACTCTGGTGCCCTCAGGCCAAGGGAGGACTTTCAATTTTGAGAGATTGTCATTGGTCTCCTGATGTGCGTTTCTCTCCAGGGCATTTAAAAAAAAAAAAAAAAAAAAAAAAAAAAAAAAGGAGGGTTGTCAGCAGTAGACTCAACTGACACCACAGACCAGAAACTGTCCCTCTAACAGACTGTCCTAGGACTGAAATGAGCACAGTGGGGCCCCATCATAATCTGGACCCAAGCAAAATATGCATCTATTGTGAAAACAAGAAGGTGGAATTTGCTTACCACAATCAATGGAATTGTTAACTTTTTTCTGCAGATGAACATCTAGTCCTGACAAAAGCTAAATGCAGGTTAACATACAAAAAGCAAAATGTACCAGAAAGTTTTCAGGGTACTGGTCTGAATTTTGCACAGGCCGAATTGCCAGACTAACAATGCAGAACTGCTGCATACAATGTTCTGTAAACTACAACAAGAAGGAAATGAACATTATGCCAAATAGCACCCCTCTTACACCACTGACACGGATGTCCCTATTGGAAAAGTCTGCTGAGCCTGGAGAAAGAAGTAAGGCCAGATGTCAAATTTTCTGAAGGGAGAAATTCTTAAGAGTCAGTTTACCTTTAATTTGGTTTCCTTTCCTGTGTGCAGCTAAATGTAAATAAGAGTGTGTTTTGTCTTTCGGCTTTTCCCCGATTAGGGGTCGCCACAGCAGAACTCCAGTCCATTAATAATTGGCAGTTTTTTATGGTGTCGAGTTGCCAGCCCGGCACCCAGCCTTCAAAGGCACGCCCATTCAACGCATGTCTTTCGAATGCCCACTTGACCGCGGGGAGGACATGCAGACTCCACACAGAACAAATCAGAGTAATATTTTATATTTATTTATATTTTTACATTAATATATGTCCTCTATGACTTACAAATGCATTACATAAAACTCAGAACTGACCCAATCTGAAGGTACAACCTGTTCAACCAAGCATCTGCCTTATCCAATTCCATGAAGACCTGTGAGATTCCAAGCTAAACTACATGACAATGGGGAAACAAACACCAAAACAGGGGGAGAGAGAGAGAGAAAAAAAAATATTTAAAAACCCTGTTGATGCACTCATATGCAGAAAATGGATAAAATCTTCCATAGTGGGCATTTCTGGGGAATAACAAAACTACCAGAAGTAACAAAAACACAATGTAGTCCGCGATTCCTTGACAAAATCCACTGTTTTGGGGGTATAATTAACTGAACTGCTACAAATCGTAACTATTTGATATTCTGAGACCACATTGGAACCCAAAATGGCAAGACTGAATGAGAAAAAAAATGCAGGACTTGCACACATCAGGTATGGTATACCATATGGTGTACACTACATAGTGACAAGCTCTGTCCCCAATTCTCAGTCAGTAAAAGATCCCATCTGGAAGACTTCCAACATGATTTGACGGTCTACATTTTGCCTCAGAGGGATCCAGCCCACATGAACTCTAATTTGAAGAGGCTGAGGCAGTTTTCCTTTCAACTACGAAATGTGTTCATAAATGTTGCAGACGAAGGAAACACAGGGAGCCTCCACCTTTCAAGACATAGCTGCCCAAATCCCCATAAAGACTGCCTGTAATGCAGCTGTATTGCTTAACCTCTGCAACTGCTTTTAAAACGTCAACAAAAAAGATGGCGTGAGCCTGCACAGTAAGTAGCAGCCACTTCCATACTCCATATTTACTGCAAAAAGTAAGTGATGTTGTACAACTGTATTCGCTCTTTGAGGGGATGACAGCTGCAGTAAAATCCTTATACAAAGGAAGGTGTGTGTGTGGTTCTCAGTATGCCCTGCAAAACACCGATAAAACCTGCTCTGCTCCTAGACTGGATTACTGTCGCTCGTCTCAGGAGCTTAAATTAAAAAGTACAGTTGTGTATTGCTTACCATAAATGTAGATTTTCGAGCATATTCACAGTTGCAATAATCACCTGTGGGTTATCCCTGCTGGGTAGCTCTCTGTCAGCCCAAATACCAGAGTAAAGGTTTTCCCTCCTGTGTCAGTTCTGAGAGTGTGTGGCTGACGTCAGGTTGTCAGGGCTATAAAGGGAGACCGTCGATGCAATTACATCAGTTTTACTTGCCCCTAAAGGTCTTGCAGCCCCAGATAAGATGTATACAATAGTAAAGAAAAAGGGGGTAGGTGGGAGGGAAACAGTACTGCAACACTGAATGCACTAACATTTATGATAAGTGTACACAAGTGTACTATGTTCTTCGTGTTTCACTGTTGCAGTCATCACTTGTGGGAGGAATCCCAAAGCACAGGAAATAGGTGGAGAAAAGGTGCACAATTATGAGGATGCTAGCGTGCCCTACAGGACTGCAGATACAAATCCTACCCTGTTTTAGAGAACGTAGCCAGCTGGTAGTGCTTGGTGAAAGTGTGGATACATGTGCAAGTAGCAGTTTCCAGAATTTCCTTGGTATGAACCCCCCTGAGACAGGTCACGGAGATAGTTCCTGCTCTTGTGGAATGCGATCAGATGGCTTTGGGAGGGCTCTTTCCATGGAAGATATAGCAGAAATGTATACAATGAGAGATCCATCTGGAAATGGTTGGTTTAGTAATGTGTTTCCCCTCTGCCCCAGGAGCAAATTAAATGGTTGGTTTAGTAATGAGTTTCTCCTCTGCCCCAGGAGCAAACAAAACCAGTTGGTTTGTTTTCCCCGATTGATGTGGTCCCGTCAAAGTAAAATCTCAACGGTCTGTGCACATCCAAGGTATGCAGAATTCTCTCCCCTTTTTTTGTTGGTTTAGGAAAGAAGGTAGGTGTATGGCCTGGTTGAGGGTTACCTCAGAGACCACCTTAGGCATAAAGGAGGGGTTGGTTCTTAGACAGACCCTGTCCGCATGGAAGATGAAGGGTTCAGTGGCCACAAGAGCCTGGAGCTCACATACCCTCCTTGCAGAAGTGATGGCTAGCAAAAGGGCAGTCTTCCAAGAGAGGTATTTGAGATCCGCTGAGGAAGCTGGCTTGAAAGGGGGACACAGTCAGCTTTTCCAGAACAAAGTTTAGATCCCAAGCTGGCGCAGGGGGCCTTCTTGACGGCCTGATGAGAGCCACCCCTCTGAGGAACTGCTTCAAGAGGTATTGAGAGAATAAATGCTGATCCGCCTGGATGTAGGCAGAGATCGCCGAAGCACGAGTCTTGATAGAGGAGTAAGACAAACCCTTACGGAGGGGCTCTGCCAGGTAGTACCAAACCAGGGATAAAGAGGCATTAGTGCTGGTGGCGTGCCTAGTGGAGCAGCAGCAGGTGAATCTTTTCCATTCACAGGAATAAGATTTTCTAGTGCTGGGTCTGAGAGCCTCTTTAATAATGTCCAACAACTGATTTCTGAGGAATGAAGAGTTATCTGCCTTTGAGGAATCAGCCATGCTGTTAAACTTGAGTGTGGCAAGGCCTGGGTGCAGGAGCTTCCCTCCCAGTTGTGTGAGAAGGTCTGCGGTGGAAGGCAGGGTAAAGGGAGGGTGAATGCTCATGCTGAGGAGCATGGGGCATCAGTGCTACCTTGGCCAATCAGGATAGCCCTTGGTCCTTCTGCTCTATCTCGAGTAGAACCCTGGTATCAGAGGAAGTGGGGAAAAAAGGCACACAAACAGGCTGCACACCCGTGGAAGGAGAGGGTGTCCACCCTCAGGCTTCTGGGTGAAACTATCTAGCAGAATTTGGCCAGTTGATGGTTCTGGTGGCTTGCAAAGAAGTTCATGTCTGGTTCCCCCAGATGCAAGTGATCTGCAAGAAGGTCTCCATGTGCAACTGCCACTCATGGGGGTCCATGATCAATCTGCTTAAGGTGATTTGCCAGGGTGTTTGCAGTCCTAGCTTTGATGCTGACTGCCAAATTTGCATGGCAAGGCAACATAGGGGATAGAAATGAGTGCCCCCCCCCCCAGTCTGTTGATGTACTACATATAACAGTGGCGTTGTCTGTCTTGATTAGGAGAACACCTGGTGACAGATGCTCCTGAAAGGTTAGGATAGCTCTGTGCACCGCCAGCATTTCTTTCAAATTGATGTGGAGACCTAGAACTTCCTGTTCCCAAAAGGCCTAGGTTTGCAGAGTTCCAGTGTGGGCTCCCCAGGCAATGTCTGAGGTATCCATGTGTCAAGGTTTGTGTGTGTGGTTGAAGAACAAAAGGCCTTTGTTTAGGGAGCAAGCCTGGGCCCACCAGAGGAGATCCCGCTTAAGCAAGGAATTGGAGGTAGTTGGTGCTCCAGAGCCTGGGAGTGTTGGCACCAGAGGTTCCTTAAGTACCACTGCAGTTTCCACAGATGTAATCTGGCAAGGGGTACCAGCAAGATGCAGGAGGCCATGTCTCCCAGGGCTTGTAATATTTGCCTGGCTTGGAGGTGGGTCTTGTGTGCTAGCTGTTGGAAGCAGGACTGCAGAAAGGTCTGCTTCTGGTGGGGGCATTTCTGTGGATGCGTCTAGCAGAGTGTCCAGGAAGGTAATCCTTTGTGTGGGTAGCAGCTGGGATTTCTCCATGTTGGTGAGCCCTAGTGAGGTCAGTAGGGTCTGCAGAAAGGAGAGGTCCAGTAGGAGCTTTTCCTTGGTTTCTGCCTGAGAGTGAGGCAGTAGTCTAGATAGGGGCAGAAGCGCATGACCCTCTGTCTGCAGTAAGCAACGACTGGAGCCAAGCATTTTGTAAAGACTCTTGAGAGCAGTGGATAAGTCAAAGGGCAGTGCAGAGAATTGGAAGTGTTGAGACCCTGCTCTGAACCTTAGGCAACTCCTGCAGGACTCTCCGATACAAATATGCAGGTAGGCATCTTTCAGATCTAAGGTCACTAGCCAGGCATGTGGTAGGAGCATAGGTAGTAGTTTTTGTAGTGTTAGCATTTTGAATTTTGGAACCAGAAGGGCCAGTTTCAGGGTAGACAGGTCTAGGACAGGGCACCATGTGCCCTCTTTTCTGGGAAAAGAGAACAGTCTCTAGTAAAATCCCTTTCCAGTCTGTTCCTTGGACATGGGTTCTACAGCACCCTGGGCATAAATTTGGATCTGGTGAATAGCTTCTGCCGTCTAGTTTGCTGGGACGTCTGAGCAACCTGAAATCTTTGTTTTTTCTATGAAATAGACTCTGTACCCACCTGGTAATTGTGTTGTGGCCTTCTAGTTTTCTAGAAGAGGGAAAGTATTCCTCCTAGCTTGTCTGGAGACATGGGGGGCAGAGCCGAGGGAAGGGAGTCATTGTGAGTCTCTGGTGAAGGAAGTGGGCTTAGAACTCCCCTGCCTTGGAGCAGCAGTGGACCAATGGCTAGTTCTTTGCTGGATGTGGGCCTGTGTCCTAGGGGTTCTGTTGTTGCGTCCCTTTCTCTGTATTGGCTTAACTTGAGAGGGAAAGGACCAGTGCTTAAGGAAGTTTCTGCTGAACCTTGGAGGCTGTACCAAAGTCCGACAGTCTGCATGGATTTGACTTTGTTCTCCATTTTCTTGGAGACTTCCTTGGCCTTGGGGCCAAACAATTGCTCTTTATCCAAAGAAGCATCTAAAAGCTTTGCTTTAACCTGGTCAGGAAAAGGTTGCTCCCTTAACCAGGCATGCCTTCTTCTAACTGAGCCAATAGCTGCAGCCCTGGTAGAGGCTTCTAGTGCATCAAAACCACAATGTAAGGAGTGCTTTGCTACCAGAGAGCTGGACTGTAGGTGGTCTGTTAATTTTCTGGAAGTGTTACTGTCAGGCAAGGCAGATTTTCTGATAAGTTAGAGCATATTCTGCTGGAATTTAATCATATAAAATTGACATTTTAATGCCCTCAACAGTTTAAGTGGCTGAGGTGTAAACCTTTTTACCCATCCTGTCTAGAGCTCTGCTTTCTTTGCCAATAGGGAGTTTTTTTTTTTTTTTTTTTTTTTTAAGAACTTGCTCTAGGGCCCTTAGGGCCCAGAGTAATTACTTCAGGGCCTGCAGTAGGGTTTTTAAATTAGTATTCGTGACAGTCTTGTATCCTGTAGTATCTATCCAATTTTTTGGGTGCTGGAGGGAGAGAATCTGGAGATGGGGCAGATTCCAGGAAAACATCCTCTACTACATCCAGGAGGGATGGCCAGAGGCTTATGCTGAGGCAGATCTAGAAATTCCCAGTGTCTCTTTTTGACTGAGGGTAGTCCTGGGTCTCCCACTGAAAATGCTCCGAGTGTGTTTTGAGTTTCCCCAAAGGAAAGGTAATCAGGGGAAGAAGCAGTCTAATGGGATCATCAGCATCAGAGTCCTCAAATGCTGCTAACAGCTGGTCTTCTATGTCTCTAGATCTGAAGCTAGGGATTCTGGGTATGTGAGTATCTCTGGGGGGCGCTTTCTTTTGGCTGGTGTGGGCAGGGGAGGTTGACTAACCCTGGATCAGAGTCATCAGGTCCTTTGCCATACTAAGAAGATGCCATGATTGAGGGGTTGGCTGGAAAGTCAGTGGCTAGGGCCCTGCAAAGGATCCTTTGGGTGGGGTAGATTTTGGCTTGGGCCTAGCTGGATCAGTAGCCTTATACAGAGTTAATTTGACAGGTGGCTTTGTCGTCTGTATAATCTTGACTTCGGATATCGGTGGGGGCTCCGTGGAAGCTAGTGCCTACAAAGTGGCTCCAGAACCAACAGCGTACCAGACTCCGAAAGGGTCTCAGTAGAGGCCTGCAGCGGATCGTTGGCTGTCATCAGGGGCTGTGAAGGCACCACACTGAGTTCAGCTGTAACCTTGCTTCGAGTAAAGGTGGACTGTAGTTCGGAGTTGGAGGGCCTAACTTTAGGAGGCCTATCCTTGTCTTTGTCCTTTCTTCCTAGGAAAATCAGTAACTGCCTGAGACACAGATGCCATTTCACACTGTTGGAAAGACTTGACTAAAATGCCTAACTACAACATCAGCTCTTCTCTTTATAGCGCGCACATTAGAGAGGGCACAGTACAGACACCCTGAACTTTGTGGCCTGGGCCTAAACAGGTGATGCAGACAGAACGAAAGTGTGTGTGTGTGACCCACTTTCCACAGCGGAGACAAGTTATTAACTTTATCGGACATCGGTTTAAGGCAAGGGGAAAAAAAAAAAAAAAAAAAAAAAAAAGATTACACAACTGGGTACTTGGCTTTAGACGGTTGTTTTCACTCTGGCAACGGCCGACCAACGAACTCGCAAAACTGCTTCTGCTTTGGGCTCCCCGTCAAGAAAGACTAATGTAATGGAGTTGGCCGTCTCCCTTTATAGCCCTGACAGCTACACTCACAGAACAGTCGATGCAGGAGGGAAAACATTTACTCTAGTATTTGGCCCGGCCGAGGGCTACCCAGCAGCGATAACACACAAGTGATGACTACAACAGTGAAACGCACAGAACACTGTACATTTAAGCTAAATGACTGACTCATTACTTCACACATGTGCATCTCCATTCGTGCCTGCATTCACTCTGGCTAACTATAAAAAATGGTACTGATCTTGCACGGGCTAAGCAACTTATATACATGTCGTACTACCCAGCTACAGTGGCTGACTAGGTACAACACACACTATGATCTACATGCTCCCTGTTGGATATGTTCGACATGCAATAAGAGAACAAAAAATAATTTTACTAGCTAGAACTCACAATCAACATTTAAACAACAAATTAATTCAAGTCCAACTCGCTTTGCATTTCAAAATGGTCTGAAAATTCTACCCAATCTGGTCACATAAAAAAACTTGACTAGGTTTGAGTAACTGGGACAATTTCTGGGGAGTTTTACAATTGCAACTTCAAGGATTGCATCAGGATTACTTAAAGTACACTGTCCTCTGGAATATGAACAAGTGTAGATTCGCTCCGAGTAAGAGTCTCTGGCACATGCAATCTGCTACATCACTGGTTCGGAGACTGGTAATGGGAGTCTTCAATTCCTTCTGAAATCTATCCCATCGGATTGTACAATGTTAGACCTCAGTTATTCGCAAATTATTCACAAATCGTTAACTCCTCCCAGTCATATCCTTTAGATGTTAGCATTCTCACAATCTTATCTTAATGAGATAAGAGGTTTGCTGGATTTATTGTAGTACAACTTTTGTGACTTATGGTTTTCAACAGTGGAGTCTTGACCATTCTCTTGTTCTTTTGCAATCGGAATCAATTGCTTACTGATCAGAAGACTTGTTCTAGTCTGGACATCAAACTCTGAGCAGGTGAGCTAAGCAATTTATCTCAAGGAATGTTTCGTAGATTAAGAAAGACATTGGTACCATGTCTCTGATTTCTACTCTGAACTGCACATTTAGCTAAACCATTGGCTTGTGGATACTCGGGACTATTGGTAACACGAACAAAGTCCCACGTCTCAGCAAATCTCGAACTACTGACTAGTAAACTGTGCACCATTGTAGGACATGACTTTGTGCGAACTACTACGGACAGAAAAATTTCTCTTCAAATTTGTAATGACTGTGTTGGACGTCAAGTTAGGAATCTGAGTAAGAGTAATACCAAGTAATGTTGACCATTCCATTCAAAAATAATATCTGTGGCAGCTGTCAACCATGCTAACTCAGGAATTTGATGTAGCTAAAGTGGTTCTCTTTGCTGACGCAGTTTGGTGCTGCTGCAAACTGAAAATGCTCGAGTTTCCTCCTCTACACCTTTGGACACAAAATGCCAAAATACAATGCCTCTTGCTCCTTTGATTCAATCAGTACCTGGGTGACTACAATGCAAGATTTTGATCTATTCCTGCTATAAGACATTAGTTAATTACCACTTTGGACCTTTCAGGATGATTCCATCTTCCATTACAATGAGCTTGTCTCCAAGGAAAATACTGTTGAATGTCAAGTGGCAAACTGGTTTGTCATATTGACCATCCTTAACTGATAATGTTTTTAGCTTCTCGAGAACTGGGGCTGAAGCTGTGCGATTTCTTGGTTAATCAAGACGTGATGGAAAGTTTCCAACTTCCACAGTCGGCCGTTTCATTTTCATGCCACTGTCGTTTGTCTGAACGCACGTGACATCAGCAAGGTAATAGTGTTTGCCCTTTTTGTAAATAGTGAAATTTTCCTTTTAAATTTTAACATCACGCATTGTAATTCACCTGGGGCTATATGCACTGGCTTTTTCAAAACTGTCACCAGTGGTTTGTGATCAGTCTCTATTTGGCTATATCTGCCATAAATGTAATCATTGAACTTCGAACACTACTGCCAAATGCTCTCTCTCCGTTTGACAAATAGGCTACTGGTATGCCTTTTCTTTAAGACATGCTGCACCAAGGCCATACTTTGAAGCATCGCAAGAATGAGTTACAGGTTTCTGAACATCATATCATCGCAAATGTGAATAGACTGGCAATTTTCTGCTTCAGAATATCAAATGCTCCTTATTGTCATTCCAATCAGGACCAGTGTACATTTGTGTGTCAACTCACACAACAGAAAGCTCACTCGTCTGGGATGAGCTTTACATCTAAAAAACATACGACACACACTGGAACTGGAATTTCCACCACTGCAGTTTGCTTGGACAAGCTGGTTGTAAACCAGAAATGGTAAATAAATGACCCAACATAAGTAACTTCTTTCACCTTGAATTTACATTTCTGAGGATTCAGGTTAAGATTTACTTCACATACACAGTCTAGAACTTTCCTGAGATTTCTACCATGTTAGTCTTCACCTCCAACAATGATGCTGTTTACTGTAATAAGCACATGCATAACCAGGAAATGTATTCCATGACATGTCGAAAGACTTCACTGGCAGAACTCCAAACGGCATTCTCAAAAACCTGCATCTACCAAATGGTGTACTGAATGTAGTTAAATGAAGATTTATGATCCAGCAAAATTTGCCAAAAGGAGCTTTTTGCATCCAAGACTGAAAAACAGTGGAATTTGGGAAGACGGTGGCTACATCTTCTAATGTACGCATCGGATGATGAGGATGCTCAAGTGCTCAGTTTAAGTATCTTGGATTAATACACATTCGAATATCTCAGCTTTTCTTATGAGCTACGACCATGGAGGATACCCATTCAGTCTGTTCTAATGGAGTAAGGACACCTAAACAACATTTTGTCTAGTTCTCCTGTTAGTTTACTCTGCATTGCTACTGGAATCTTCCATTCTGGTCTGACAACTGGACTTCATGGTTTAACTTCATGGAATGTGTAACTGGAAGTTTACCAAGCTCGTCTTTGAAAATATCAGCATATTCACTAAAAATATTTTGTGTAAAACCATCATCGTTACTTATATGGTGAACCTCTATTAAATGAAATTAGTTTCATTCTTATACAGTCTTTGAGGGCCAACAGTGACTTCATGCGTCTTCACTACGTAAAAACTGCAAATCATAGCAGTTTCCAGCAGAATGCCATGAAAGGACTACTGCACAGTCTGAATCTCTTCACCACCATAAGCAACTAGTTTTGCACACTTTACTGAATCAAGTTTCTCACCAGCTTTTACTCAAGCAAACATTTGTGCTGACATAATTTTGCACTTGAATCCACAGTCTACTTTAAGCTCTACAGGTTTCCCATTAGTACAGTACAAAATATTTTGCTCTTTGCTGACAACTGACAGTCTACTGTATTAACCGTTTCATCAAGCAAAGGGACACCATCAACATAGAAAATTCGCTCACAGCTCTCTGAGTTTGCTATAGTCTCTGATCTACTTGTTTCTTCAGATACTTTAGACTTGCAAAGCCTTTTGAAATGATTCCAATTTTTACATTTATGACATTGCTGATGAAAATCTAAGCACTGTTCCCATTTAGGTTTGTAACTGCCCCCACAATTGCGAAATTGTGACAGTTAGCAAAATAAGGTCGGGTATGGCTACCTTCAGTTTATATTTCTTTTTCATCTTAACTTGCTGCTGTACACTATCAACATTCACACCAGCAGATACCGCAAACATGCTTCTCATTCATAAACATATCTGCATGCTTTTCCGTCATCTCATTTGGCAAATCTCAATGGCTCTGTTCAATGTTAATTCATTATCTCGAAGCGAAATCTCTCAGTGCACCAATATTAACACCACATACAAGATGGTCTTTATCATCCCATCTCATAGATCACCAAATCTGCAAGTTTTTGTTTTATTTCTTAAGTTGGTAATACATACAGCAATAGTTTCACCAGGCCTTTGATTTCTTATGTAAAATGTATGCCTTTTCATTGTAATATTTGAGGGTTACACATTTCTCTAAATTTACATTTTAAGCACTCGTCTTCCTGCGTTTTAGCCTGTACCACAACATGGTGGCTCTCCCTCTTCCTTGCATACACGGCAGGTACGTACACAAATGAAGGTCATCTCTCAATGGCTTCTGAGCCAGCTAAACTGAGAAGTATAAATGCTTTTATACGTGCATCTTTATCAGAAGATGCAGCCTTTATGAAAATCATATTTTTGCTCTCGCCAATTCTCAGCAATATCAAACACCAGTGGTTCAGGTCTGTGAAATCGCACTGCCATAAACTGATTTCAAACATTAGTAGAGACCTGGTGCGTGTAATTTTGCTCAAATGCAAAACCACCTCTCCAAAAATGCTTTATTTTAAATGCTGCAAATCTAACACTCCAGACACTTCAAATAAGGTTTAGCTACTGTCAAAAAGTCATACATTGCGAAAATTTGCTATTCTACCCAGCTACAGTGGCTGACTAGCTAGAACTCACAATCAACATTTAAACAACAAATTAATTCAAGTCCAACTCGCTTTGCATTTCAAAATGGTCTGAAAATTCTACCCAATCTGGTCACATAAAAAAACTTGACTAGGTTTGAGTAACTGGGACAATTTCTGGGGAGTTTTACAATTGCAACTTCAAGGATTGCATCAGGATTACTTAAAGTACACTGTCCTCTGGAATATGAACAAGTGTAGATTCGCTCCGAGTAAGAGTCTCTGGCACATGCAATCTGCTACATCACTGGTTCGGAGACTGGTAATGGGAGTCTTCAATTCCTTCTGAAATCTATCCCATCGGATTGTACAATGTTAGACCTCAGTTATTCGCAAATTATTCACAAATCGTTAACTCCTCCACAGTCATATCCTTTAGATATTAGCATTCTCACAATCTTAATGAGATAAAGTTTTGCTAGTTATTGTAGTACAACTTTTGTGACTTATGGTTTTCAACAGTAGGTCTTGACCATTCTCTTGTTCTTTTGCAATGAATCAATTGCTTACTGATCAGAAGACTTGTTCTAGTCGGACATCAAACTCTGAGCAGGTAAGTAAGCAATGATTTATCTCAAAAGGAATGTTTAGTAGATTAAAGAGAACGTTGGTACCATGTCTCTGATTTCTACTCTGAACTTACATTTATTTTCGACCATTGGCTTGTGGATACTAGGACCGTAGTATGGGCAAAGTCCACGTCTCCAGCAAATCTCGAACTACTGACTAGTAAACTATGCTGTGGGACATGACTGTGTCGCGAACTACTCTGAGACAGAAAAAATTTCTCTTCAATTTATAGCCAACTGTAATTTGGGCGTCAAATTAAGAATCTGGTAAAAATACCGTGTGTTGACCATTCCATTCAAAAATAATATCTGGCAGCTGTCAACCATGCCAACTCAGGGTGATGTAACTAAGTGGTTCTCTTTGCTGGCGCGGTTGGTACTGCTGCAAACTGAAAATACCGAGGTTTCCTCCTCTACACCTTTGGACACAAAAATACCAAAATACAATGCCTCTTGCTCCTTTGATTCAGTAGTACCTGGGTGACTATTGGGTGCAGTCTCTTCCTGCCCATAAGACGTGGTTAATTACCACTTTAGACCTTTCAGAGATGATTCCATCTTCATTACAATGAGCTTGTCTCCAAGGAAAATACTGTTGAATGTCAAGTGGCAAACTGGTTTGTCATATTGACCATCCTTAACTGATAATGTTTTAGCTTCTGAGAACTGGGGCTGGCTAATAGATTTCTTGCTTGGTTAATCAAGGCGGTGATGGAAGGTTTCCAACTTCCTGAGTCGGCCGTTTCGGTACAATGCCACTGTCGTTTTCTGAGCATACGTGACATCGGCAGTATAGTGTTTGCCTTTTTGTAAATAATTTGAAATGCTGCTGAATTTTAACATCCGCGCATTGTAATTCACAGGGGCTATAACTTTGCGCTTTCAAAACTGTCACCAGTGGACGCGTCAGTCTCTGTTGGCCTCTGCGCCGCCGTGTAATCATTGAACTTGAACACTACTTTGCCGATATCTGGAACGACAAATAGGCTACTGGTATGCCTTTTCTTTAAGACATATGCTGCACCAGGCCATACTTTGAAGCATCGCCGGGAATGAGTTACAGGTTTCGAACGTCGTATCGCCATGCGTGTGAATAGACTGGCAGTTTTTCTGCTTCAGAATATCAAATGCTCATATTGTCATTTCAATCAGGACCAGTGTACGTTTGTGTCAGCTCACGCAACCGGCTCTCGTCACGGGATGGGCTTTACATCAAAAACATCACGACACACTGGAACTGAATTCCACCACTGCAGTTTGCTTGAACCGGCTGGTTGTAAACCGGTAATGACCAACCCAACATAGTAACTTCTTTCACCTTGAATTTACATTTCACGAGAGTTCAGGTTAAATTTACTTCACATACCTGATCTAGAACTTACCGAGTTTCTACCATGTTAGTCTTCACCTCAACAATGATGCTGTTTTACTGGCAATAAGCACATGCACTTAACCGGAAATGTATTCCATGACGTATCGAAGGGCTTCCTGGCAGAACTCAGCACGACGTTCTCAAAAACCTGCATCACCACCAAATGGTGTACTGAATATGAATTAAATATGAAGATTTATGATCCAACAAAATTTGCCAAAAGGCTTTGCATCCAGGGCACAGTGGAATTTGCAGGAGGGCGGGTGCTGGCTACATCTTCATGTCTTGCTTGTCGGATGATGAGGATGTCAAGTGCTCGGTTTTGTTGTCTTGGTTGACACGTTCGAATAATATAAAACTTTTCTTGTGAGCTGCGATAGCAGGTTACCGTCCAGTCTGTTTCTAATGAGTAAAGGAACCACCTAAACAACTTATTTTGTCTAGATTCTCCTGTTAGTTTACTCTGCATTGCTACTGGAATCTTCATTCTGATGCAACAACTGGACTTCGCCAGGTTTACTTCGCCAGAATGGCAACTGGAAGTTACCAAGCTTCGTCTTTGAAAATATCAGCATATTCACTAAAATATTTTGTGTAAAACCATCGCCATTCCTTTATATGGTGAACCTCTGTTAAAATCAGGTAGTTTCATTCTTATACAGTCTTTGAGGGGCCAACAGTGACTTCATACTCGTCTTCACACAGCAAAACTGCAAATCGCCAGCGGTTTCCAGCGAAATCTCGCGAAGGACTACCACGAAGGTCTGAATCTCTTCACCACCATAAACGGCTGGTTTTTGCTACTGGATCGGTTTCTCGCCAGCTTTTACTCGAAGCAAACATTTGTGCTGACGCAGAAATTTTGCCAGATCCACGATCTGCTAAG
>NC_056726.1:423327290-423329790 GCF_019279795.1 Protopterus annectens | reverse complement strand
TAAGAACCTATGTAGCAACAATGTGTGTCCTTCATTTTGGACCTCTGGTTCCATTTTTTTTATCGCTGTCCTTGATTCTGGAGGTTAGAGGTTCAGTGCTATATCCGGATACTCTGTCTCTACTCTTCTCTACTGTCCCCAGTTTCTCAATGTTCCTCACTTTGCCTCATGTATGTTCTGTTTCAGGCTTCATATCCTTTAGAAAATTCATGCAAAAGCAAAACCGGTTAGTGTAACAACATTTTAAGTGTGCAAGAGCAATATCTGTCCCTGATTTTGATCTACTGTCTACCATTATTTTTTGGCTTTGTCTCCAACTCTTTACCTCGTGAATTAGGTTATCACCTGTAGATATTCATGAGGGAAGTCGAATGTTTTTTTAAGATACTTCATGTGTACGTATACATCTTTACAGTTTCTGATTACTCAAAATATTCTCTAACATTTGTGGCTTTCTGGTAAAAATCACTGGGGACTGCCAGAAACAAAAAATTAGACTGACAGTAAATGAAATACAGTGATCCTGTTTGCATTCCATGTAATGAAAATTGTGCAGTATTACTGTGTTACTCCTTTACCGTCGAAGAGACATGCGGTACTTCAAGGTATCATATGAAAGCTTGAATAAGGTTAGGAACTTTTATCACTAAGCAGCAAATATCTGTATAAATATTTTCACATAGTCTACAGCAGCATGGTGGAACAGCATTTCACAGGACAGCCCAGCAAATGAATCAGGAATGTCTACTTACCCAAACACAGTGGTCAGTAAGCAAGAACGTATCATTTCTTTTCATGACACGTTACGAGTGTATACCATACTAACATCTGTGTTAATACTTGACCCAGAGAGTAAACATAGTAATCACAGTATCAAAATGAATCCTCATATAATACTGCAAAGGTTGTAACGGATACTTATCTACTAATCTCAGATATGTACACTTGCTTAGTAGTGAAATATGCATATATGAACAAATACCGTGCGTCTAAATCTCTCAGGCACTGTCTACCTGGACATACTCTGAAACAGCCAGGTGGGGAACCTGTGCATATCCATGTGTACTTTAGGTGTTCTTTCAGGGGTCTTTTAAATGTAATCTTTGAGCCTGCTGTGGTAATAGCAGTAACTAGGATGTGCCAAATTTTGCCTATATAGTTAGGGAAGAGGGAGTCCCCTGCTGTGTTGTTGGTCTTGGTGACTTTTGACTAATTTTTTTGTAGCTAGAGCGAAGTTGTCTAGTTTTAGCTTGTAGTTCTAGACTGGCCAGAGCTGGAGTTTTGTCTGGGAGTAGTAGGAGATTAGAAGGTTATGGGCAAAGGAAAGTGGAGGATAATTTAGGAGATTAGGGAATTCAAGCCAGCCAAGCTGTTTTAGGGAATGGCAATGTTGGGCTCAGTAGAGGGCACCTGTAGGAAATTTTGCAATTAGATTGTAACAGGTAATAAATAAATAATAAAACGTCACATTAGATAAACACCATTCCTAGATGAGCCAACTGCTGCGCCCAGGGGAGTCAGGGGATTATAGTCCAGTTACAAGGATAAAACAGTTAACAATATACCCTCTAAACTAATTCTGAAGTATATGAGGTTATTATTTACAGCAATTAGCATGGTGATCATTTAAGTTGTCAGACAAAATGCCTGCTACAATATACACCAAGGGTACATTTCCACTGCACCACTCATCTGAAGGTGTACTATAAACATGTATATGTACATTAACCAGTTAAGAATGACATGCTGGCTGCCACCCCCAGTATTTTTTTCTAAACATAATTGCAGTACGAGAAATAGTGGTTGGTCTGTAAAACTCCTCAAGATTACAGCTTCAATTTTACCATAGAGCTGGGAGGCTATGGAATTCTTTGCCAATTTACATACATGGAGCAGAGAGACTGGGGCTCTTAGTGACAAATGATACAAGAACTGTGTGCTATGTCCCAGGTCTGACTTTTGGCAAGCTCTTAAATGGCCCCTTTAAGCTCTGAGTTTGGATAAAATCACATTGCGTGTTTAATGCACACATGTTCATTTCTGCTCATTAACTTTTTACCACCACCTCCCTTACAAAAGGGTCTTCTACATACAGCTTCTTGATGTGCATTACTAAAATTAATGCATTTTATTCAACCTGCGGATGCACAATATGTCTATTTGTATTTCATGGACTTTCACTAGACTCAACACTTCTTTTCATGAGACAACCTGAATAAAACAAATATATGAACAAACACTAAGCTTACCTTAATTTCATCCAGCTTCTTATTTTTTTCATTTTGGTATTCGGTTGTCGATTTCAGTCCAGCCCTTAGAGCACTTAAATTTCTTGTCAGTAACCCCTGAAAGAATGGCAAAGAATCATAATACAGTCCCATTCTTCATGAAAAAGCATACTAATGCATTTTACTGCCTTACTCTATTAAATCAAGTTAAATACTGAACCAAACCAAAATGATGACTAGCAATCATTTCCATTCAAAGATGCATACTTGCT